>NC_143385.1:50981650-51284680 GCF_980474605.1 Leiobunum rupestre | reverse complement strand
CTGCTGCTTGGTTTTGCGCTTGTTGTAGCCTACTTCCTGGGGCTAGTAGACCACACTTTGACTTTCTCAGGCACTCTTTTAACTCATCGTAGGGAAATGGGAAAAAACAGGCATAGGCCTACTTATACTTCTCAACTCACCCCCTACAACGCCTTAAAATTTTTGCATAGTCTTTTGAAACACCCTGTATACTATTGATAACAAACCTCTTGACGCCTTTTGAGGGATTCCTAGCGGTAATTTTCTACAATAGGCTTTTCTATAAAAAAAGCTACACTTGCTAAACTCAAAGGCACCAACAACCAAATTTATATTTTGCAAAATAATACAAAGCGGATCTTGATCAAATCACGTGACTAATATTTGATTGGTCCATGTTTAAAGATACCGATAGATCTATTCTAACCACTTTTGTATTCTGATGAAAAGATAATATTTTCTAGACCAATTTCAAATATCTTTTCAATTCATATACTATCGCAAAATGTAGCTAGACATTTGGGACGAAACGTGGTTAATACTAAAATGATGATCAATTTAACTCTGATATTCAATGGGACTATAATTTCCATTTCGTATTAACATAATTGTATGGTTTGTACATAATTTAGGTGGCTTATTGGCATTTGTAATTAGTTTTTTGCATATTACTTATTATTGGGGATTAATTCCGATTATAGTAGTGTAACATTGCCGGAGAAGAATACCATCGTAATTCTGCTTTCAACAATTCCTGACCTTTTCTATAATTGAAGCTATTTTATTAATTATAGCCGAAGATATAGACATTTACCCGTGAGCAGCTGCAAGAAATGTTCAGAAAATTTCGTTATTTTCATTACCAAATATCACCCGAAAATTCTCTTGAATTAATCTTTTTATTCTTAATTTAATCTTTTTATTCTTAATTTAATCTTTTTATTCTTAATTTAATCTTTTTATTCTTAATTTAATCTTTTTATTCTTAATTTAATCTTTTTATTCTTAATTTAATCTTTTTATTCTTAATTTAATCTTTTTATTCTTAGTTTAATCTTTTTATTCTTAATTTAATCTTTTTATTCTTAGTTTAATCTTTTTATTCTTAATTTAATCTTTTTATTCTTAATTTAATCTTTTTAATCTTGATTTAATCTTGATTTAATAACAAGTTAGTCTGTTTAATTACGATCCAATCAGCTAAATCGTGATTTAATCGCGATCTAATTTTTTGGAATCTATTTTATTTTTAAATCGGGACTTAATCAGCGTAATCGCAATTTAATTATCTTAATCTGGATTTCATCGGTTTAACCACGAAATCGATTAAATCGTGGTTTATTCCATTTAATCATGATTTAATCGATCAAGGGTGCAAACTTAAGCATCGAAGTGAACTGCTCCTCGGGTACAAGCAAGGTTCCCACCCAAAATCTTTTGGTTATTTGGCGCAAAGGAAATTAATTCAGAAGAAACTATGGGAGGCTGTGCAAGAAGGCAAAAAGAACAACTGGAGAGAACATTCAGATTCTCGAGCTGGGTAGAAAGATTTAGGGAATAGCTTATCCCGACCTCCTAAAACGTTTCAGTCTTGTATTTAAAACCAGTTATTTAAAAAGCTTACAATGTAAAGTAGTTAACATAAACAATAGAAACAACTAATATTTTATTAGATGTCCTGCTAGAATGTGTCCTTAAAGGCAGGGTGACCAGACTTCCTACATTTCCTATATTTTTAATGACTAACTATAAATTCCTTTATTTTATCCTATTTTCCTATAATTTCACGGTCTTTTGAAAATGAAACAACTTTTGGTCCTAAAACATCATGTGAAAACACTGCCACTCTCGAACCAAATCTTGAAATTTACGGACTTTGTACATCCGCTAAGTGATCCAATAATGCATTAAAGCGGTGTACAAAAAATATCAATAGTCTACGTGATTCCAGTCAACGTATACCGATATTAGATACGAAAACGTAGTATACGCGTAATTGCTTATGATGGACCAGGAAAAGAAATTGTTCTACACAAAAGTGCAAAGTTTAAGGTGAAACTTCTCTCCCTGTTCTGGATGCTCTGAAGTCTGAAACGTGCTCAAGCTTATTCGTCGATTCGAAAGCTGTTTTTGTTCTTCGGTCAATTGAAAACTATAACTTTTAATGAACTAAAGAAAAAGTGTAAACATTTCGCTAATGTTTATCACGAAGAGCTTGAGTCTAATAACCTTTTAAGCGAGTGCAATCATTTAGGGCACTTATGGTAAGACAATTCCTGATTTGTACCGAAAAATAATTTTGGAGGACTTACTATCAGTTCTTCCGAATGTTGAAAATGCCTTCAGAGTGTTCACGCGCATGATGGCGACTAAGTGTTCAGGGGAACGCTCGTTTTCAAGGTTGACACTTATGAAGAACTACGGTGGACCAACAGCGTTTGAACTGCCTTTCTCTATTTTGAACGGAAAATGGCATTCTAAAGGGCATTGAGCCATCGACTATAATCCTATTATTCAGTTATTCTATGCCCAGAAATTTCACAGATTTTGTCATGTTGATGTAAAATCAAAATATTCTTACAGTAGTTACAGTACATCGTGACTTTCTCTGTTTAAATTGTACCGTTATGTTATTAAAGTAAGTCTCTAACCAGGGTAAATATAAATCGAAGTGAAACCATGGACAGAATAATTTCTAATATTCTGTCCGTGGTAAAACTATTTGAACAGATAGTTGTAGATTAGGGCGATGATGGTCGCGGGACCAGTGATGGGCACCGCTCCTCTCATTGTGAGCGCTTTTGTTATTATGAGCTAAATTGAGCGGCAATTTTTTTAAAAGAGTTATTAACGTACATGGTAATAGATTAAGTATTTTTCAAAGCGTTTCAAGTAATTTTCTTTACCAGCTAGCCCCAGCTCGTCCGGTGACAAAATAATTAAATTTCGCGCTTTGACTTCGATAGGGGGCGATACTTTACTAGACCATGGTGCCCGAGGAAGGTCCCAACAGAGTCATTTTCCCTGAATATAAATAAATCCCGTCTTGACGTGTCTATAAATTTGTTTTCGGTCCAGATGAAATTGGATCTTCAACCATTTCCCCAAAAATGGCAGTGTTGTGATTTTCCCCTTTACATGAAATAGACGCTATCCTTAACTCTATTTATGCCTTATTCAACTTGTCAAAAGGTTCCACGCTCAACTTGACATTTTAGCGTAAAAAGGGCTCGAGCGTTTTCGCGCGTGCTCCGACCCCAAAATGAATACAGTAAAAGCCTCTGTTTCGTTCAAGCTGAACGTTTCTGTTTTAACAATTACAGAATTGAATTATATTTTTCTTATTAGGCTGAACCTTCCTCTAGTAATTAAAATAGTTTTGAAAATTCTAATATTAATAGTTAACGAGATATAAGGTTCTAACTAAAGGGTAGTTTGGGCACTTGCCTAACTTGTTTAGCTCCGGGGGTCCGATTTAAAACTTAATAACTTAATTACTTTTAAATTTAAAATTGTCAAAACTATTTTAATCACTAAACAAGAGGTTTTCTACACTTAAAATATTAATATAATAAGTTAAAATGCAAATTTAAAAGAGTTAAGCTTGAAATAGCGCAAACGTAGACAATGGCCACTGTAGTCTTCCCACTTAATGAGTGCGTGGAATATTTTAACAAGTTGAACAAGACACGAAGAATTAATGCTAGCGCCTTTTGGAATAGAACTGTCTTGCTTCAATGAGGGATAACGACGGGGTCGGCAACGAGGCTGAGACATTGGTGAAACTAATACGATGGCGTTTGTCTTCAAAAAGCAGTTAACAAATGTCGATAAACCATCTTCGTATAAAAATATAAAAATAAATTCTAAGCATTGTTCTAATATCACTTTTCTCTGGTTGTAATTTTCCACTGAATTTATGATCCGTAAATTACAAATATACTATTTTCGCATTTACGTTCCCTTCGTCCCCTTTACAAGCAGAGTAGCCCCATTTGTCGGAATCGCTGACACTAAGTAAATCAGAGATTCCAACATTGTACTTCGTAAAACTACCTTCCGAAATTTGGGGACTTTTCGCAAAACATTAAAGAGCAACGCGCCGGAATCGGTAAGTAAGCAATTCTTGGTGTATCTCTTCCAAAGAGAAGGCGCGTTTTTACACTGGCGGCGTCACACTAGAGGAAGCTTTTAGGGACCCCAAAATTTTAGAAAAAGGGCACGAAGTATCAGTGTCTTCCTAGATGTTAGAAACTGCTTCTTTCCAAGCTGTAATGTCTGGTGGTGATTAATTAAGTAGCTAGCGATTGCTAACTTCAAGAAAACACTATATTTACTAAATAATAACAGATTACAATATTGTACTCTTTTCCCTCCAAAATAACTCAAAACCTTGCCGGCGTCGAAAAACCCATCTGTACTCCTTGAAACCCCCTGTATCCATTTACTCTCATGACGAACAAATTAAAATACGCTCGTCCTTGAGTCCCGATTTACAGTACGAAATTCGAGCCAGTGCGAAATTCGAGCCAGTGCGAAATCCAAACCGAGTATTAAGGCGAAGCGCAACGACCGCCGGTTTTACACAGATAAATTACACTCGGCGATGTCACGTTAGACCCGATTTCTGAAATATGCTCAATGACCTAGTATTAAGGCGAAGCGCTAGGCATTCCTTCGGTGTGTACCTCCGTGTACCTGCGGCGATGCCACGTTAGAGTCGCGAATGAGAGTCAGAAAAAAATGCGACGAAAGGGGCTTAGAGTTTTAAAATTTTAGTAAAATCACGAAACTAATTCAACCCGATGGAAGTGAAAAATGGTTTGGGCCCGAATGAAAATAGTTCAAAATAGTTAAAATAAGGCGTACTGAAAGCTGTTGTAAGAACTTTATTTCAGGATTTTACCATTTGAGCACCCTGAGCAAGTGGCCAACGCGAAAAGCTCATGAACTGCTGGATTTTCGTCTAATAAGCAGACGCTTTGCGATTTACCATTGCTTACAGACGAAATGCAACAGTTTTTAAACTTCTCTACGTCCTTTAACTGAAAAGGCTAATTTGGTGGACCTAATATTGAGTTGATTAGGTTATGTTAGGTTTGGGTTGAGTTTATATATATGCATATTTTCAACAATGTTTAATATGAATATTGTATTTTAGCCGAATTATGATGAAAATGACATTAACGATCCAGATGGTTCTCTTGGGACTTTTGATCGCGACTCCAGACTGCAAGTTTGGCACGAAATTCAAAATTTCATAAATTCTTTCTAAAGATTACTTTCGTTCAAACGATAGATGCCGGTTCGTCACGGCCAGAGGACCTTCAATTTTGTAACAAATGCAAAACTCGGGGAAAATCAAGAATTAATAACGAATTCAAGGATATGTTGCGAAAAGTGTGCGTGAGATGCTGGCCAGATTCGAAACTACGCTTGAAAGATGAATCTAAAAACAGTATTCACGAAGGAGCCTGCCCGCAGATCGACCAGTTCAACTGCGACCCCAAATATGTGGGCCTTTGCGACATATCTCTACGGAAATTCGATGGTCTACTCCATGGACAAGGCAACTGGACTGAAGCTAAGGAACTAGTTAATAACGGTTGTCAATTATGTTGCGGCTTCAAATATAATTTTGCTTCAGACAAAAACAAAAAAACATAAGAATAAAATAAAAAGTTTGTATATTGAAAAAATTGGAAACTGTTAGATATTAAAAAAAAATTATCAAATATATGGTATACGTTTAGTGCACAGTGTTTTATTGAACACAACTAACATTAATTACCTTTTACTTACGACTTCAATAATCATACCTTTACTTCACCTATCAGACGTCTCAACCGGAAGAAGTGAAAAAAGCTTAGGGTAAATTTACTTTTAATACTTTAAAACAGCAAATGCTCTAGATTTGCACTCGCATCAGGCAAATATTACTGTTACAAAGACGGAAAGGAGTCACTTTCAGCCGTAGTGTTGTCCAAACAATTGTTTCATCTTCGTGAATCCTGATATACCACCACTATACTACGTCACTAGCTATAGTTATTGAAAATAGAGTGCACGCACTGGAGTCAGTGGCGTAGCTAGCATGGTGTGCTACTTACTAGTAAATCAAAACGTGTAAAAAAGGTTTTTAAAATTTCTCTAGTTCGTGTAAGTTTGTATTTTTTTCGCGGTCGGGTGTCACCCGGTGCGGGCCACCTACACCGCTTCCCTAGCTACGCCACTGGCTAAAGTTGATAAAGAATTTGGAATTTGAAGTCCACGTTCGAAACGCGCGTGCCAATAAAGTTCTAAAAAGCTTGACCTGTCGACGTCTTTATCTTTTCATTTTTTTATCAATGTATAAAGTTCGTTTTTATTCCCCAAATGAATGGTATATAAAGAAAAGTACAGCAACCCTAAATCACTTCTGGCGATGTAATCTAAATGCATAGTTCCTCCTTTTTGTAAATAAATATGTTTTAATCGTAACTTTCGCATAGTATTAATTTTCTCTACAACTTCGAACTGCACGATACAACAATGGCGACGGGATACGGGATGAACCAATGGATTAGATTTTGCTATTCCTGCTGACGACTGCTACAACTGCTAGTTTTTACTGAAGATCCCTACAATTACCAACATCTTCAGCACTACTCAAATCATCATGCCTTCTACCGGAACATTTCAGCAGTTTGATCTAGTGAAACATGGACCTTATATGCAGAGAGAATGGAGCTGTATCTGAAAGCGAACAAAATTACTGATGAAAACTTGAAAGTTGCGACATTCCTGACATTACTTGGACCGAAGACTTACGCCTGCCTGAGAAGTTTGGTAAGCCCGGCGAAACCTGCAGATAAACAGTATGACGATTTAGTCACCATACTCAACAATCATTTTGATCCTGCACCATCTGAAATCACCGAACGCATCAATTTCGGTAACCGGAAGCGAGCTAACGGCGAATCAGTTGCGTCGTTTATTGCAGAATTACGTCGGCTAGCCAGATTCTGCAACTTCGGGACTAATCTCGATACGATGCTCCGAGACCGATAAGTAGCTGGAATCGAAAACGAAGATATACAGGGACGATTTCTTCTAGTACCAGCAGCAGATTTAACGCTACAGAAAGCCATAGAAATTGCCATAATTATGGAGTCCACTGCTAAAAACCTTTCAATTCTGAAAGACAAGCCAACTACAGCTGAACCAGAACAGATCAATGCACTTTCCTCCAAAGCTACTGGACGACGTGGTAATAAATTCCAAAGTAGAAATTCTAAACCCGTTTATCGTTCTAGAAATCAGTGCTACAGATGTGGAAAGCCTGACCACCGAGCCGACAAATGTGAGCACATGAATACCCATTGTTCCTACTGCCAAAAGAAGGGTCATTTGGCTCGCGTATGCTTATCTGCGGAACGAGACAAGAGAAATAAGAATGACAACAATTTCGAAAAACCAAAGTACCACAAACTACACTCCTTAGAACAAGCGTCAAACCAGTCCGGAAGCTCGACTCACCAGGATAGTAAGAAGAATGACTCTAATGAATACTCATTATTTCAACTTACCACACTAGACCCAGCGCCGAAACCATACCTATACGAGTTTCAAATCAATGGCGAGAAAGTTACCATGGAGCACGATTCCGGAGCTGCCTACACAGTAATGTCCATCGAGACATATCAGAAGCTTGGAGAGAAAACCAATTTACCAGATTTGCTACCAGTGCCCACGACACTTCGATCTTATACGGGATTTCTTGTTGAAATCAAAGGATATGCCATAGTCAATTCTACTTACCAGAACGTAAGCAAGTTTCTTCCCCTTTTAATTGTCTCTCATCCTGGTTCAAGCTTGTGTGGCCGAAACTGGATCGAAGCCTTCAATCTAGCTCTACGACAAAATCGTATACACTGGACCACTTCCGACTCTACCGATGTCCGTATTAATGAAATACTAACGAGGCAGAGTAAACTGTTTTCACCTGGTTTGGGAAAAATCAAGGGAGCTCAAGTTCACCTGCATAGACAAGGCGACGTCAAACCTCGCTTTTACAAACCGAACTCTGTACCGTTTGCGTATCGAGAAAAAGTTAATAGCGAATTAGACCGACTTCAATCCGATGGAATCATAGAATCAGTTGCAACGTCAGAATGGGCTGCACCGATTGTCGTCGCGCTCAAGCCAAACAACGCAGTCAGAATATGCGGAAGTTTCAATCTTACGGCCAACATAGCTACATCTACCGAGCAATATCCTCTGCCACAAATCAACGAACTCTTTTCTAACCTTAACGGTGGTCAACGTTTCACGAAACTTGATCTCAAGGATGCCTACAATCAAATAGAGCTTGATGAAGAGTCAAGAAATCTAGTGGTAATAAATACTCAAAAGGGACTTTTCAGATATACCAGATTGCCGTTCGGAGTCTCATCAGCTGCTGCTGTATTCCAAAGACACATGGAACAAATTCTTGCCGGTATTGACAGAATAGCAATTTTTCAAGACGACTTGCTTTTGACTGGTAGAAGCGACGAAGAACATATCAGTACCTTAGAGAAAGTTCTCTTTCGTCTGGAAAATTCTGGAGCAAAGTTGCGAAAAGAAAAGTGTGAGTTCATGGTCGAGTCAGTCGAGTACCTGGGACACGTACTTGATGCTCAAGGTCTACACCCATCGCAGAAACACCTGAAGCCTATTACTGAAGCGCCGATTCCAAAGAACGTTCCTGAACTTCGCTCATTTCTGGGACTTGTAACGTACTACGCTAAATTTGTCCCAAATATGTCTACATTATTGGCACCGCTCTACAAACTTACACGCAAGGGTGAAGAATGGATATGGGACTCTAGTGCTACAGATTCCTTCCGTCGAGCCAAGGGAGTTTTAACTTCGCATTCTGTTCTAGTGCACTACGATCCAACTAAACAAATTACTCTTGCTTGTGACGCCTCACCCAGTGGAGTTGGAGCTGTTCTTTCACACGTTGAACCTGATGGCCATGACAGACCTATTGCCTTTACCTCACGAACTCTAAGCAAAGCCGAGCAGAACTATAGCCAAATTGAAAAAGAGGCTCTCGCTCTAATCTTTGGGGTTACCAAATTCCGTGAGTACATTCTTGGAAGAAAATTTACATTACTTACAGACCACAGTCCACTTGCTACTCTACTGAATCCTGCAAAACAAATACCTACCACAACTGCTGCGAGAATTCAAATATGGGCAATCACATTGGCTAACTACGTTATAAAATATCGACCTGGTTCCAAGAACGCAAACCTCGACGCTGACATCGAGAAATTAGTTTCTTGTTGCCATGAGTGTCAGCAACGAGCAGCGATGCCTCCGCAAACAACTACTCATTGGCCTAAAACTTACTTTCCTATGGAGCGAGTACATGTTGATTATCTAGGACCTATTGGCACCTACATGATCCTGGTATTTCAAGACACGTATTCTAACTGGTTAGAAGCTATTGCAGTCAAATCATGTTCATCGCAAGTTACCATTGACGTTCTCCGAGACATATTTTCACGTAACGGACTACCTTCTTGCCTCGTATCTGATAACGGTACGAACTTTACCAGTAACGAATTTGTCAATTTCACGAATCGAAATGGCATCAAACATTTGACAATAGCACCCTACCATCCGCCATCAAATGGACACGTGGAAAAAGCTGTCTCAACCCTCAAGAAAGGACTTGCAAAAATTAAAGAAGGTACTATAAAATCACGCCTAGCTAAAATATTGTTTTCTCACAGACGTCTGCCAAACGAGGAAGGATATACACCCGCCTCGCTGTTTCTCAATAGAGAACTCCGTAGCCGATTGGACTGTTTACGACCTCCACTGAAAAGTAACGAGCGAGAAAAACAAGAAAACATCAACAGTTCCTTTAAACAAGGTGATACCGTCTGGACTCGAAACTACGGTAAAGGTCCAAAATGGTACGAAGGTACAATCTTAGCGCCGATTGGAAATGCAATGCTCTCGATTCAAACACCTGCCGGAAACCTGAGACGACATGTCAATCAGACAAGACTTCGTTCAATTCCTTGTTCAACGACGGCGAGTAACAACTCTGGTCAGACAGTCGTGAATACCAGCGTTCAAGTTTCAAATCAGCCACAACCAGACAAGCCACCTGATCCAGTACCCAGAGCAACGCATCAGCCTCCACTTCCAAATTCTAGCCATCACCGCGCCGTAGCAGACATAAAGACCGCCTCGGTTCCACAAACACCTAGACGGTCATCCAGACAACAAAGGAAACCGGAAAGACTTCAGTATGACTAAAATTTTCTTGGGGAGGAAATGTGACGTGTCGACGTCTTTATCTTTTCATTTTTTTATCAATGTATAAAGTTCGTTTTTATTCCCCAAATGAATGGTATATAAAGAAAAGTACAGCAACCCTAAATCACTTCTGGCGATGTAATCTAAATGCATAGTTCCTCCTTTTTGTAATGTTTTTTTTTTATGGAAAAGCCCATTGGAAATACTCCAGTTGGCGTTCCTGTCTAGTATCAATAAAGCATTCAACACGTTTTGACCTGTCCGGAGTGATTTAAATAAAGGTAGCATACTTTAAGGTACAATATTTTAAAATTTTGAGGTATTTGAAATGGAATATTTACGCAATCCATGAGATATCGTTATTTTACTATACACATTGCATTGTTTAAAAATTGAACTGATAAATGAGTATGGAGGTTGTCTCCTCTCATACCATACCATGCCTTTGCTCCCTACCACCAGAGATCCTGCGCTTATAGAGATATGAAATTCCCAATAACCCTAGCAACCGTCTATTTCTTGCCGACGTCTGGGAGAAATCTATTGACATGCCATAAGCGAAAAATTGGTTTTCTCCCGGCCGAGCGGCGGCGCTGTTGCTAGAAATTTTCGTGACGCGTTTTCGTGAGTTTCATATCTCTATATGCGCAGCGACTAACAGGATCTCTGCCACCACAAACAAACTTGCACGCCCCGAAGTTGAGCTTATGTCACGAGAATAATGATTTTGAAAATAATAAAGGAAGAAGCCTGATATGTTTTTCTCTTAAGCCGAATTAGTGAAAAATCCATTGATTTCTTCGGTGGTGAGAGCCATCTGTTTGTGGGGGCCTATAGGCCAGTGCCTAGTAGGCCTAGTCCTTAATCCGGCACTATCTATCACGCCCAGCAGCGCGTCAATAGAGAGGTTTTAAGCAGAGCACTCTAGAAGTTTGAACAACAACGTCGGCAGTCACGTGAGCATTTTAGGCGTTTTTCTTTGTACTTCGGGGATGGGTTGGACATCAGGATATTTTTTTTAATAGTCAGCCTGACTAGTGAGCCTCCTATCCAGTGGCGGACTGGCCATAGAGTGAACCTGCCCAATGGTACGTGGGCCCTATGGACCGTTCATGAAGTGGGCCCCCTTAAACATGATAGCTTTATAGTTGTTAAGGCTGGGGCCCTTTGTCTCCTGGCAACCAATAATATTAGACCCAGTCCGCCACTGCTCCTATCTTAATTTATTTTATGAGTCACTGACTACTGGGGGTAAAAATGGATGTATAAAAACAAGAAGGACAGCCAACATTTTGCTTTACCCGTCAGAATTAAAATAGGAGTTCATAATCACTTGAGTTACGTGAATTTGGCATTTCACAATTTTTTCACGACTTAGTCTTTGGCTAGTTTAATTTAATATTTAATATTTTCATTGATAATATCATCAAATGACGCGTTAATTTGAGATAGATTCTGAATCAGAACTGGTATGAGGTGCAGTTGACTCTCTTGATTTTCTACAAGCATGTTGTGATTTTTTTTAAATAAAATGGGATTGATGAATATTTAAAAAAAAATTTCACTAGGACTAGTGAACCCCCAAATTTCTATTATGTGACATGTCGTAATATATTTATAGTGTTTAAATAAAAATACTCATAAATATAATTTTCCAACTCAACTAATCTAGAGAGAGTTATGACAATTTATTATTTATCTAGCAGCGTACTTGTTTGGATTTAAATACGCATATGCCTTGTACAATGAAGACGAATTTGGCGAAATAAGTACGAGTATACAATGAGAGAGATTTGCGGTACACCCGGGCACACGAAGAAACAAATAATTGTATTTCGACTACCCTCTTACCTATACATAATGCGTGTTTTAGTATTGTTTAAACGACATTTTAAATTCTTCGTGTACCCTAGGATAGTGAAAGGTGCGCAACCCTGACTGGAGTATGTTAGCAGGCGAACTGAAAGCGCTCTAACCCATAGAGATAGAAAAGAAATAGAGGGAAGATTACCGCGTTAAGGCACCCCTGTTTTTGACCGGGAAAATTCATCCCCCCGCCCCCACGCATGTATGAAAGTGGAGATGGGCAGAATTTGCAACGCCATCTATCCTTCCTTTGTGTACATCAAATGACAGTTGATTTTCCAAAAGGAATAATGTATTTTATTTCACCGCGCGTCGATGGCGCCACGTAATCTGCCCATCTCATGGCTTCCTACATTGGCGAAAAGGGGTCGGCACTCACGGTCAACTTCACCAGATACAATAGTGCCTCTATTTCTTTTCTATCTCTATGCTCTAACCCATTTTAAAACATGTTTATCGTCGAACGTCGTGGTCTTATCGATAATTGGTTACCATGGCTACAACTGAACAAATGTTTTCGGAGTTCCGGTAGGAATTGTGGAAACGCAATGAACTACCCGCGAGGCAGTTATTTCGAATCCAGGGTACTAGGTTTATATTCCATTTGGCGTGGCGCTCGTTTTCGATTTCTTCATTAATTCGTACTAATTACTCGGTAATTTAATTTGGAGGGTGAAATTATTTCTTGACTTCACGAATCTAGGAAATTCTCTTCAGTCGATTTAAGCCCTGATTTGTCTGCCTGTTGACCAACATTTAATTTGAACCAAGTTGAATAGCTTTCGTCATAGAAATCTTATTCGTATAACCACCATAGAAATATTATTCGTATAACCATCATAGAAATCTTATTCGTATAACCACCTTAAAAATCTTATAAGTTTTAATGATTCCGTATAACTGAAAAATATGTAAAATGCCATTGCAGTGAATCAAAAAGTTTCAATTTACCAGAACTCCGTAAGGTGGAAAAGATAAATTTGCCGATAAAGTAAAGTACGCGACAAACAAGAATTGACCTATAAACGTAACTAAAGAGCCAAACAAACCATTTCTCGTTGATAAATTTATCGTATTTAAAGCATTTTATTAAAAAAGGTTAATATATCAAATCAATTAGCCAAAAAACCAATAGATGGCTCAAAGGTAATAAATAAAACAAATAATAATGAAAAATTAATTACTTTAAAATAGACCAAAGGGAAAAATAGACTATAGGCGCATGGCGTATAAAATCACTTGTGACTACAGAATTAATTTCACCGTCTATTGGTGCGCTTGGATGTGAAAACTTTGCAAAAATTGAAAAAGTTCAAACCTCAAAAGCATTGCCGAGAAATATGTGCATTAACTTTACGCTGATTTCAAAGGTTTTCATATTTCATTTAATGTGTAATTTGGGGCTAATGTTAATTGTCAGAGGACAGACTGTTAGCAGTATACGCTCTTCCTGCTGAGTATGGCTATTGGCCATCTGTCCGGGCGTTGGACGCTACCCCTGTAGCAAATTAGAGTCGGGCCGACGTCGGCAAAAGGTACTAAACACTAAGGTCGGCCGACCTTTGGATTGTGGGTCGAAATGTCCTAGGGGTAAAAGGGTCGGCCGACTACAAAACGTCGACTCTTTACCGCATTTTAATAGACCTAAGAACCGACTCCGAAACGACGTTATCCCGACTTAGCATGTATTGTATCACGGACTGTAAATTTTAGTCCATGATTGTATTATTAAGTCGAAACGACTTACTTTTTAGTTCCACATCGAGATATATATATATCGAAGTGGGACTATTGCTATGGACGGATTGTCGTTAAGTGTTGTGTGTTTGTTTGTTTGGTGTGGAAAGCAACGACACGGCAGATGGCGCTGCGAAAATAATTTGAAGTTTTGGCGAAACCGGGATTCGAACTCACAGTCAAAAACTCCGGTCAGTGAGGCCTTTACGCTCTCGGTCACTGGAAGCTTCCCAAAATTCGTTCGGAACTTCTACTGTATTTTCGTTAGTTTTAGCGGCGCGGGGGGAGTTGGCTAGTTAAGTTGTCGAAATTCTCGTCCGTTTTTACGCCTTATTTTACGTATATTTTCCAAAATTTAAGGTCAAGTGAACCTCAAACTTCGCGTCGGGTGGTGGGTGGTGGGCACACTCGCTTAAGATGCCTCGCTCGAAAGTGAGTACTCGAATAAACGAGCTCGAAAATTTTAAATGTTCGGGTGGTGAGCAGTGGTAGGTGGGCACACTCGCTTAAGATGCCTCGCTCGAAAGTGAGTACTCGAATAAACGAGCTCGAAAATTTTAAATGCCCTCTTCCCCATATGTACTTATAAATGCTCTAAAAGCCACACAATGAGATACTTATTTTCTTATTTAAATAAATCAACAAGAGACATTAAAAAACTTCATCACTCGTTACACCAAACAAAAGGTTCAAGACAAACTACGAGTTCAATCCACACTGACGAACTTCCTTTTGGGTAATAAAAGCAATAGAACCATAGAGAAACAATTATAAATTGAAGTCACTATCGGGAGAAGGTATTATATTATTAAGAACACGCGTACGCTTAAAAAGTTAAAGCATTGAAGACTCTATTTCCCTTCACACTTACGTACCGCCATTATTAATTATTGGACTCCCATACTCATCCAAAAACTAGGGGCATTCGGGCATATGTAGTTTTATATCTATGAAGGTAAATTTTTATTACGATAATCTTTGCCGTATACCATTCGCTAAACTTAGGTATATTAACTTACAAGTTCACATAAAGACTACCCGTTTATAGCTCTACCACAAATAGATCGAAATTTAAAATATAGCTTATTGTCAAATTACCTTGCAAGTTAAGTCAATAAATGACCTCAACAGCTTATGAATTGGTTTGCCCACCCATGTATCCTGAGGGTGGGCGGTGGCCTCTCTTTAACATAGGATGGTAAATAGTATATCTCACTATAGGAAATCACATGGGCTCAGCAGTTTTTATATTAGTTTGCCCACCCGGGTATCCTGATGGTGGGCGGCATCCACCCTTTCACTTAGGGTGGCAATTTATATATCCAACGATAAGAAATCACAAAGCCTCAAAAGCTTTGTATTAGTTTGCCTACCTGTGTCTACTAAGGGTGTATGGCTTTGCCCATTCGAATACACTGATGTGGAACTAATATTACGGCCTGGGCCTACTTGTTGATATTTTAAGTGACTGAAAATGACCACATAAAACCTTAAATATAGCTATATACATGTATGCAGTTGGTCAAGTCCCATGAACGGGAGTGAAACCATGAGTTTATTTCCGACAATTGGAAAGCTCTTGAATCTAAAGTACAGAGTTCTAGAGTTTCTTGGGGCTTAGTAAAAGTAACGAAACTATCTTCATTAATAGTATCTTAGCCTAACATATTTAGCTATACGAATGTAACCTACTTGAGCTGAGAGATTTTTAATGCGGAAACATTCTCAGATTGGATATATAATATTTTTCGAAAAAATATAATCGTCAAAGTTTCATAGTTTTGAGCGATTAATTGGCAAAGCACGACCTTAAATCGACTCTTTGTGCTACAGGGGTAATAATTAAATGTAAGGTCTATATTAAGTCGGCTAATGGTCGGCATACCGACCATAAATAGTCCCAAAAAAGGATTTACGGTTTTAGTGTCGAAAAACGTTCGGACGTTTTTAGGTCGGCATTTGGTCGTCGACTATAAAGCGACTTTTCGACCGTACCCCGACCCTAAAACGACTTCATGTGCTACAGGGGTATGATGATATGGGATGCTGTGGTATCCTATGTGCACAGCTACTCAGGTATATAAGTTCTAAGATTTGGGTCAAAACGGATTTTGTTCATTTAAGATTCGTTCTGGTCTACGAAGGAACTATAGCAGTATAACATGGCCTGAATACAATAACATCGTCACTTTGTCTTGAACATTTTCGAAAGCAAAATATGGCAATTTTTTCCAATCATTCGAGCTATCTCAAATATTTAAAATTCAGCTAGCGGTATTATTCTTACTGCCGACTTACTTACTGTTGACTTCAGTAGGCATACGTCATAACTAAGCCCCGCCTTGAAACGGCCGCCATGACATTAATTTTACGTCACAGATTACGTGGCAAAACGCCACACGATCCGGCGAAATAATCACGTGACCATAATGGGATTCTTAATGGCATGGCTGACCTAGAACCGTTACCATGGTAACGAACACACCCACGAGTCAGCTACGAATTGCCATCTTGCACCATCTTAAGTAACAGCGAGCAGTTCGAGAGTAATTGTTCTTCTTTTAACTAGGCTAATACCCTTGGCACCACCTTAAACCCAAGTCAGCTAGTGACTTTTAAGGCCTTTAAATCAGGTGGTCGGGTTACGCTAAATTAAATTAATAAATTCTCTAAATTTAGCCCAGGCAATCTAGGGTTTGACCCAATACATATAAATTAGATATTATATAATAAACTCGGTTTTGCTATTGAAATTGAAGCGCTCATCAATTGGCGTGGTGCAATTTCCAGAAAATCAGCCGCTTGAGGAAAATTCCGCCATCTTTGAAATTGTCTGACCAAAACATCATAACTCAATCCCTTTTAGATGTACACGAACCTAACAGTTCTGTATTTTATTTGTTTTAAAGCAGTTTGTCATTAACCTTACCATTTTCAATTACAATTAAAATAATAAACGAAGACACCCGAAATTATATTTGTTTTTTTAACAACCTTCCCTCGTTAAATTGCCAGACTTGGGTGTTTTTAAGATATTCATTCAATTATTAAATATAAGAATCACATCTTGTACATATTTTCTAAAGTTTGGTTGGTAATTTTGTAGTTCAATGAATGCTTCGTCGATTTGAAGCAGTTTTCTCGCTTTTGTAAACTGCTAGCAGGACCCACGTTCGCTGTCATTGAGAGTGGCCCACCTCTGATTCCGCCTTAGTCAGTAAGTATAAGAAAATGAGAACGGTTTAAGTGAGACAATTTGTGAAGTCACTTTCGCGGTAAGATTTGCCGTGCAGAAGAACAGCCAAGACTCCCAAGGTCATCATGTGGATCAGACGCCTGTTCATTACCACAACGCTGAAAACAGTTAATTATATTTATTTTAATTTAATTTAATTATAACATATTAACCGTAAGTATGACACTTAGCAAATACAGGGTATTTCAAAAGGTGTCAATGCAAATATTTTAAGGAGTTGTAGGGGTGAATTGAGAAGTATGCCTGTTTTTCTTCTATTTTCCTAGATGAGTTAAAAGAGCGCCAGAGAGCTTCAAAGTGTGGCCTACTAGCCCCTGGAAGTAGTCTGCAACAAGCGCAAAACAAAGCAGCGGGGCCACGCGAACCAATCGAAGTAACCAGCGCAAAAAGGTAACTTAAACCGTATTTAAAGTCCCTGCGGCTTGGTTTTGCGCTTGTTGAAGCCTACTTCCAGGGGCTAGTAGGCCACACTTTGAAGCCCTCTGGCGCTCTTTTAACTCATCGTAGGAAAATGGGGAAAAACAGGCATACTTCTCAACTCACCCCCTACAACTCCTTCAAATTTTTGCATACAATTTTGAAACGCCCTGTATAATCAACTTAATAAACTCTAATAATTCTAAAATAACACAAAATTGTGAAAAATCAACGTAAAACGAGGGGCAGGTCACTTCTTGATTAACGACGCACCCCTCAAAAGATTAAATCCGATTTAATCGTGATTAAATGATTAAATCTGATTAAAATGATTAAATCTGATTAAAATGATTAAATACGGTTATTATGTTACTTATGATTATTTTTATATCTGTAAATCTGATCCTCCTCAACCATTACCTCAGCGCAACTTAACAGGATATGATCCACCGACGGACCAATGAAGCTTTGTTTACCGTTGTAACACGGAGTGTTTGGTGTGAAAACACGTTTGTCAAAGTCACCAACAATAAAGTTTTTTTTTTGCAAAATAATAAAAAGCGTATATTGATCAAATCACGTGACTAATATTTGATTGGTTCATATTTAAAGATACCGATAGATATATTTCATTGTTTTTTTCAGGAATTTTAGGAATTTGTTACTAACCACTTTTGTATTCTGATGAAAAGATAATATTTTCTAGACCAATTTCAAATATCTTTTGAATGAACTTACTATCGCCAAATGTAGAGTGACATTAAATACTAAAATGATGATCAATTTAACTCTGATATTCTATGGGACAATAATTTCCATTTCATATTAACAGAATTGTACGGGTTGTACATAATTTAGGTGGCTTGTTGGCATTTGTAATTAGTTTTTGGCGTATTATTTATTATTGGAGAATAATTCCGATTATAGTAGTGTAACATTGCCGGAGAAGAATACCATCGTAATTCTGCTTGAAACAATTCCTTTCCTCTAATTGAAGCTATTTTATTAATTATAGCCAAAGATATAGCCATTTACCCGTGAGCAGCTGCAAGAAATGTTCAGAAAATTTCGTTAATTTCATTACCAAATATCACCCGAAAAATTATCTTGAATTAATCTTTTTAATCTTTATTTAATCTTTTTAATCTTGAATTAATCTTTTTAATCTTGATTTAATCTTTTTAATCTTGAATTAATCTTTTTAATCTTGATTTAATCTTTTTAATCTTGATTTAATATTTTTAATCTTGATTTATACTTTTTAATCTTGATTTATACTTTTTAATCTTGATTTAATCTTTTTAATCTTGATTTATACTTTATAATCTTGATTTATACTTTTTAATCGTGATTTAATCTTGATTTAATCACAAGTTAATCTGTTTAATTACGATCCAATCAGCTTAATCGTGATTTAATCGCTGTCTAATTTTTGGAATATATTTATTTTTTAATCGGGACTTAATCAGCTTAATCTGGATTTAATCGGTTTAATCACTAACTTGATTTAATCGGCTAAATCACTTACTCGATTTAATCGGCTAAATCACTTACTCGATTAAATCGTGGTTTATTCCATTTAATCATTTTAATCATGATTTAATCGATCAAGGCTGCAAACCATTAATCTATTTAACCCATGAATATTCAACTCTATCATAAGCCACGTTATACTCTGAGAGAACCGGGGGGGGGGGGGGGTCTATTTTCTTATCACGCAAGTTATTTAGTTTTTTAAGCCAATAAGAATGAATTCGGAAATAATGTCATTTTAGGTCAAGAGAATACCGCGAAGGCGCGAAGTGATTTCTTACGGACGGTTCACGTTATTTTTGTTAAAAATAATGTTTTGAGTAATAAGTTTTTCTGTAAAAAAATACAAAATGAAAGAATGCAAATCCGATCTTTTGAAAGTGATTCAATCAAGTGCCTGTGAGGTTTTTAATAAGTTAAATATAAACACTATCTCTGAAAACGTAAGCCTCGGTGATACTTTGGAAGAAAACCCGAGTTTGGCAACTTTTGAAATAAGTAAGAAGGAAGAAACGTATATATTTTCCAGCTACATGTATTGGAGGGAAAATAAATATTGAAGACACAATTTTTGACCAAGTAGAGCCTCTAGCGTTTAACGAAAATTATTCTGCCTTGAGAGAGGAAAATGTTGTAACAAACCCTTTGAAAATACTAGTGGGACACAATTTTGGTCTGCCAACCTTGTTGTTTTGGGAAAAAGTGTCAGCAAAGTGAACAAAGTTGCTGTTTTAGAAAATGATATCTGGCGACTTGATCCTGCTTTTATGAACTTCTTGTCGGTGACTTTAATTATAATTTCAACGACACAACCCCTAGTACTTTTTCAATTTTAAATTTATTTATTTATTTATTACTTATTTATTTATTTAAATTTTTATGTTCTAGCCTAAACCGGCTAATTTTTGACCCCACTCGTATTAATTCTGATGGATGCATTGATAATGCTTTCGTTAATTACAATACTACCGCAAATTTAATAACTGATAGTGACAACTCTGATCATTTTGCGATCAAAGTCAATTCCACGGACACGTTAATCCAACCCAAAACTCTTCAAATACGGGATTTTTATCCCCTTAAAATGCAATATTTTTTAGCTGACTTAATGATGTGAACTGGAATGAGCTATATAATCTTGACAATATTAACCTACAACCTTTTTAATGATACACTGTTGAAAATCTATACAATTCAAGCTTCCCTCTTATAAATATTAAAATCTACACGGAGTCCTGGATAGACAATGATCTTAAAACCCTTATTAGAGATAATATTCTGCCCAGGGCCGTATTAAGGCATGTGCTAAGTGTGCCATGGCACAGGGGCCCCAAGGTTAGGGGGCCCCATCTTCGAAATAAATGTCTCTATTGGCATTTTAAGTTTATAACCACATTGGTGTTAATAGAGTCAAAAAGTAAGGTTTGAAATTTTTTATAGGGCCCAAATTCTATTTTGCACAGGGCCCCCAGTATTATTAATCCAGCCCTGATTCTGCCGTGCCCGGGAATTGAACCCGGGTCTTACAGTTAGTTAACGGACATCTTACCGTTGAGCCATTAATTGCCCCGTTACTTCAGTAAAAATACAAAAGTTCATAGACCAATGCCTAGGGATAAAACTGGGATTACGTTTTTAGTAAATAACTCTGAATTGCGGAGATCTATCTTTAAGGGTCATCTCGAGAAATTAATACCGCTAGGGACAATTCTTCCGAGGAGAGGTATATTTTGACTGGCCAACTTGTTATTTCTTCTTGGCTTGATTCTTTAGAAGGTAACAAATACAAATTTTACACCAGTGTTCTTTTTTTAATTTTAGCTGATTTCGATCTCCAACAATCTCAATTTTTGTTACGGCAGGTAAGGAAATTAATTTAATTCCAGTAAATGAAATGTTAATTATATTACAACATGTTTACTTCCTAGACATGGGATTTGTTGCGAGTGGTGCGCTTCGCAGGGTTCGAATTAAAAAAAACTCAGCCCAAAAGAAAACACTTAAAAACCCCCATTCAAAGGTTCGAATTAAAAAACACTCAGCCCAAAAGAAAACACTTAAAAAACCCCATTCAAAGGTTCGAATTAAAAAAAACTCAGCCCAAAAAAAAACACTTAAAAAACCCCATTCAAAGGTTCGAATTAAAAAAAACTCAGCCCAAAAAAAACCCCTTAAAAAACCCCATTCAAAGGTTCGAATTAAAAAAAAACTCAGCCCAAAAGAAAACACTTAAAAAACCCATACAAAGGTTCGAATTAAAAAAAACTAAGCCCAAAAGAAAACACTTAAAAAACCCCATTCAAAGGTTCGAATTAAAAAAAAACTCAGCCCAAAAAAAAACACTTAAAAAACCCCATTCAAAGGTTCGAATTAAAAAAAACTCAGCCCAAAAGAAAACACTTAAAAAACCCCATTCAAAGGTTCGAATTAAAAAAAACTCAGCCCAAAAAAAAACCCTTAAAAAACCCCATTCAAAGGTTCGAATTAAAAAAAATCAGCCCAAAAAAACCACTTAAAAAACCCCATTCAAAGGTTCGAATTAAAAAAAATCAGCCCAAAAAAAAACACTTAAAAAACCCCATTCAAAGGTTCGAATAAAAAAAAACTCAGCCCAAAAGAAAACACTTAAAAAACCCCATTCAAAGGTTCGAATTAAAAAAACCCCATTCAAAGGTTCGAATTAAAAAAAAATCAGCCCAAAAAAATCACTTAAAAAACCCCATTCAAAGGTTCGAATTAAAAAAATCAGCCCAAAAAAAACCACTTAAAAAACCCCATTCAAAGGTTCGAATTAAAAAAAAATCAGCCCAAAAAAAAACCACTTAAAAAACCCCATTCAAAGGTTCGAATTAAAAAAAACCCAGCCCAAAAAAAAACCACTTAAAAAACCCCATTCAAAGTTTTGAATTTTAAAAAACACGAGTGGAAAATTTTTAAATATTTATTATTTTAGATATTTAAAAATATTCTTACAACTTGTAAATAACTTAAAAAGACTAACTTACTAAGAGTAAGTTTATTATTACTTTTATTATCTAAACAACCTTATATCTAAATCTTTATAGAGTAATGGCACTGTGATAAAAAATTTGCGACCAAAATGGCGGCCATTTTACTACTCTATTAGACTATTAGCCTATTACCAGTATTTTGGTTCAGCGCGGAAATATCTATAGACTTTCACAAGTTTCATTGCCTTTTCACACCTAAAATTGTAAAATTAAATTATTATTATATTTAATAAACATAATAAATTTAAAAAACATAATATATTTAATAAACATAATATATTTAATAAAAAATAATATATTTAATAAACAATAATAATTTAATAAACATAATATATTTAATAAACAATAATAATTTAATAAACAGTAATAATTTAATAAACATAATATATTTAATAAACAATAATAATTTTATAAACATAATATATTTAATATTTTTAAAATAAAAACCCCAATGAAACCCATAAATACCCAATAAAACCCGAAAAAACCCCAGCTCGAACAAGCGGCAATCTTCATTTTCCAGCTTTTTAATACAGTTTTCGAATACTTCTTGTAAAATTACAGAATTTTTCATACGTGAACAAATGACTTTGATCCGTACATTTTCATAGTATCTTTTGTATAATTTTGTTCAACGCATTTTCAAACGTAAGAAGGAATGGGTTAAATTGTTTTCTTGATCTTTTTCTCGTCCAGCTTCTTCCAGTTCTTGCTTTACCTCTTCCTTCATAGTAATAGACATTATGAAGTTGACTATTTCATTGTTTGGCGTATTTGTGGCATTCCGAACTTCTTTAAAGTTGTTAAAAATTAATAGCCTAACTTCTTGCTCTCTGCTAGTAAATACAGATAGCTCTATGTTGTTTTGATCACAAATTGTCGACGGAGGAGGAATATCACAGGTTTTTTCAATAGCTTTCCCCATTAACACATAAAAAGTAGAATATACGACAGCGTGAAATATAGAATTTATATCTAATTTTGAACTACCTGGTAATTCTAGACAAAGTTTTTTTCCAAATAATTGCGAGTCTCACTTCAATTTTATTTTGGCACACACATATTATCATATTATCCAATAATGCCAGAAACGAGGGGCTAACCACTCTTAGAAAGTCTGTACACCGGACTACGCTAAGATTACCACTGCCAAAGGCAGGGACTTCAAAGATTACGCGTAGTCCCATTAGTACAGTCAAAGGTACGGCTCTGTACACCGATTACGCGGAGTGATTAGCCCCTCGACCAGAAAGCAGTGTACAAAAAATATCAATGTTCTACGTGATTCGAGTCAAAGTATACCGATATGCAATAATTACCTTATTTTTTTTACTGGTTTTTAAAGAAACTAGCGTCAATCTCACCTAGCTTCTGTTGAACCTAGTGGCTGA
Organism: Leiobunum rupestre; assembly: GCF_980474605.1. Taxonomy (NCBI): domain Eukaryota; kingdom Metazoa; phylum Arthropoda; class Arachnida; order Opiliones; family Sclerosomatidae; genus Leiobunum; species Leiobunum rupestre. Next base: position 51,261,188 of record NC_143385.1, on the reverse strand, counting down.
AATGTGAAATACATTGATCCACCTTAAACATAATTTTAATATTAATAGGTTTTTGCCTTTAAATATCAAAACCTTTCTCGCTTCTCGTTTGTCTTATTGAGGCTGAAGTCAACTAGAATCGGATATGGCTGAAAGCGTATAGTTTTATAAATTCCAAGGCATCTCATTTTTACGTACATTGTCCGCAGTCACGACATTACATCCCAGAGAACGCAAGTAGCTTCAACTAAACTTTTTGAAACCAAAATTCTTCAAAAGGGGAACAGTCAAGCTTTAAAGAGTTAGATAGCCCTATAGCCCGTTAAAAACAAAAAATTATGGCAAAAACCACCTCCAAAAATATAAAGTGGTTAATTTTTAATAAAATAAAGAAATTTCGGGAAATTGAAAAGCGCGCGTTCGCTGCGACACCTGGTGAGAAATCGGTGATTTTAAAAGTTAGGATAGTTCGAAAATCGCTCACTAAGGTCCTGCTGGCGCTGGCGAAAATTCAAACCCAAATACTTGGCGTTATTTTGCGTGTCAACTTTTTAGGCCAAAAAACAATTTTTTCAAGACAAAATAAGGTACGTGTAAATATATTGAACGTCTTGTTGATCTTTTGATATGCAAATAAGGCGATATTTGGAAAAGCTTGGCCGTTCCTCTTTAAGCCTATAGTTCGCTTTGCCTTGAGCAAAGTAATTTCTATAAACGCTGTCACTTTTATGTTGGAATTATAAAACCAGGTTATATCGAAAACCTAATCGGAGCTGTTACAGATATTAGATATCAATTTAAAGAATATTAACTGAAGGTCAATAACCGAAAACGTAGTATACGCGTAATTGCTTATAATGTTCTGGATTCTCTGACGTCTGACCTGGCAAAAAGTGCTCAAGCTTATTTGTCAATTCGAAAGCTGTCAATTGAAAACTATAACTTTTAACAAGAACTAATTTATGTATAAGAACGATCTACTGTAGCTTTGAAGCCTGCTGCACTCATGTACGTTGTAGCTCCACCCTTTTTTTAATTTTAAGTACAGACCGCCATCTGCCGAGCCACTGTGAAACTATTAAACAAGATTTAACATGGAGGGATCCGTTACATCCGTAGATCCTTTATTCCGTTAACTTTGGCTTTATCGTTTCTTTTCATAAAAGGTGATATATGTAATGTTGAGTTAATTCTTATTAGTGAAATTCCAAACAGTTCCGGGATTATAATAAAAACTCGGGGTCATTTTCACTTCTCTATGGAAATCAGAATATCGTGGGTTCGCGCCCGGCTCCCGACCGAACAGTTTTTAGTGTAGAGTTTCATTAATTCAAATTTTATAAAACAAATTTAACATTGTTAAACATAATATATTTTAGAGAATTATAATTATGAATTATTTAGAAGAGTTAAATTTCAGTTTTGTAAAATTTAATTTTAAAAACTCTATAGTAAAAACCGTTCCGTCCGGAGCCGGGCGCGAACTTACGATCTTCTGATTGCCAGAAGCACGTGCTCAGTAAATAATGCCTGTGTGGAAGGCGGCCATAATTCCTCAGTAGATGGCGATGTCGAAAGTCCAAATACGAAACTCCGCCCATAAAATAAAAACAACTAGTACTTGACGCCTAGAAAATATGGCTCCTTGTTCGTTCTTATACATAAATTAGTTCTTGCTTTTAATGAACTAAAGAAAAGTGTAAACATTTTGCTAATGTTTATCACGAAGAGCTTGAGTCTAATAACCTTTTAAGCGAGTGCAATCATTTAGGGCACTTATGGTAAGACAATTCCTGATTTGTACCGAAAAATAATTTTGGAGGACTTACTATCAGTTTTTCCGAATGTTGAAAATGCCTTCAGAGTGTTCAGGGGAACGCTCGTTTTCAAGGTTGAAACTTATGAAGACTCCGCTAAGAACTACTGTGGGCCAACAGCGTTTGCAGTGCCTTTCTCTAATTTGAACGGAAAATGACATTCGAAAGTGCAATGAGCCATTGACTATAATCCTAATATTCAATCATTTTATGCCCAGAAATTTCGCAGATTTTTTCATGTTGATGTAAAATCAAAATATTCTTACAGTAGTTACAGTACAACGTGACTTTCTCTGTTTGAATTGTACCATTAAGTTATCAAAGTAAGTCTCTAACCAGAGTAAATATAAATCGAATAAAAACTGTTGGTTGTTAGTATTGTTTAAATTCACAATAAGCCTCTTCTGGTACTCATTTTATCGCTAGAATTTTATTAACCTTTAGAAGGACAAGTAGATTAGTTGCGATGATGGTCGTGGGACATGGTTTGAGTCAATATGTAAAAAAACGAAATATCGCTTCTCGAATGGTAGAATGCAATAAGGGGGGGGGGGTTTACTCCTACTTTGCTAAAAATGGCTCTACGTTACACTAGGGGGGGTTTCCGCTTCTTTATAATAACGGTGCGCCATCTATAGCATAATTGGAGTAAAACTCTTCCTCATTGGTTTCATTTTAAGAATATTTATAGCTTTAAACATATTTTAAAACTATTTTGCCAGTAAAACAAGCATCATAATTTGTTCGTTCACGAAAAAAAGCAGGCCATATATAAAAATCATAATTTTATTTATCAATGTTTCAAAAATATTTTACAATGTATGGAAATATTTTTGGATAACAAATGTTTTAAAGCAACTGTCAGCTCTATCATTGCCATCTGTATTTTGATAAGGCCCTTGTTATTAAAGATGGTAATTAATTTATCCGAAAAAATGACTTTACTGGAGAGCGTGGTGCCATCTATTATAATGGCAAAGGAAGCTAAAATTCCAAACAGCGAAACGATAACGTCGTCAGAGAACCTTTCTAGAGTATTATAATATAATGAAGATAACTGATACTCTACTTAGTGGACTTTCACCTAAATTATATATCACATATAAAATATATAGTTAAAATTACTATAATTTAAGTTATTTTCAAATTTACAACGAGCCAATCAATGCAGTGGCGGCTTAAGAAGGCTGGGTCCCCGGGGCGGCAATGTCTTGTGACACCCCCCAGGACCGCGCAGACGTTTTCACGGGTCCTTCGTTTTGCACCCCCCCCCCCTCGAGCCCAAAAACATTCTTCAAGGTTCTGATTTGCACCTCCCCCCTCGAGCTTCTCCGATGGCACCCCTGGTTACCCTGAAAAAGAGCTAATTCATGTAATATGTAGTACCGATTTGAACCACTGTATGTCGCTCCCAACACGATAGCTGGGAGGTAGAAAATAATTGGTCGCTCAATTATGTACGCGTTCGCTGATTGGCTGAACACTTGGCTTCGTCAACGAGTAGAGGATTGGTTAGAGAATCGACAGTTTAAGAACGCAAAATTAATCACTCTTGCGAGTCACCCGTTTTTTCAAAACCGCAATAATTTTAAATCTAATTTCGCCAAGCAATGCGTGGTCTGAAAGCAAAAATCATGGAACATGAATAACGTGGTTTCTACATTAAACATTTAAAATAAGAAATATAATATTTAATAATAGTTACGATGAATTCTGATACCAATTACGGAACCGGAAGTCTTCTATCTGGTATTATCTCGACTTATTTTGCGTCCTTAACCTGTCCAAGAATGTCTTTATTTCTACTTAGGGAAAATGATTATATTGAGTGTTTCTTCTCCCCTTAAAGGGAGTATAACCTTTTCAGGAATTTGGGGCAGTACATAATTCCCTCCCCTCATTTTTCTAACCACGCGTTATACGTATTGTGAAATACAGTAGTGTCCCCGCTTTAGAAGGGGTTTAATTTATCATATCTACTTGAACGCGTTTCGTGAATCTAAAACCACATATCTCATAATTAAGAAATTATATTTGAATAAATATCCAAACTATAATGAAAATAATTAATTTATATCTCGGATATTGTTGTTCTTATGTTAATTAAGGGTGCGTTTAAAAAATGATCACTAAATATGAAACAAAGGTTTCAAGTGAGCAAACCTCTTCAGGGCGGGCACGCTTCCTCTAATAGAAGAATTGGGTGTTTCTACTCTTGTCCTCGACTAGCGCCATGAGCGAGAAAAGAGAGAAGCTATGGTGCACCCTACCAAACAAGGGGGGTTATACTCCCTTTATTCAAGTGGCGGCTCTAGTCTAGTACCTCGATGGCTCGATAGATGTCGGCAGGTCAGTCCTAGCGTATTTAGTTCTACCGACTTTTACGGGCCTTAGGTGAAATATGAAAATATACACCATTATTGTAGTAATCAACGTAGATTGTTATAGACGAAGTATTTTTCAAAGAGTTTCAAGTAATTTTCTTCACCGGTTAGCCCCAGCTCGTCCGGTGATAAAATAATTATATTTCGCGCTTCGACTCCGATAGGGGGCGATACTTTACTAGACCATGGTGCCCGAGGAAGGTCCCAACAGAGTCATTTTCCCTGAATATAAATAAATCCCTTCTTGACCCGTCTATAAATTTGTTTTCAGTCCAGATGAAATTGGGTCTTCAACAATTTCCCCAAAAATGGCAGTGCTGTGATTTTACCCTTAACATTAAATAGACTAGACCATAGAAATCTCATAGGTAACTAGAATGCTGCCGTGTAACTGGCAAATGGGCCAAACGCCGTGGCAGACGATAGCCAGATCTCAGCCAATCAGAGCTCAAAGAGTGGTTCTGCCAAGAATTTTATGTCACCAGAGAGAATGAAGTCACCTATCTCCCGCTATAGTAGCGGATCCAAGGAGGATTATTATCCTCCTTGGCGGAACCACTCTACGGCCTCTCATTGGCTGAAGATTCAAGGCGAACTGGCGTCAAGCTCGGCCGTAGGCGGCAGCATTCTAGTTACCTATGAGATTTCTATGGACTAGACGCTAGCTTAAACTCTATTTATGTCTTATTCAACTTGTTAAAAAGTTCCACGCGCGTCTTGATATTTTGGCGTAAATGGGCTCGAGCGATTTCGCGCGTGCTCATTGAAATAAAAAAAATTGCGCGAGCCTTTGACGCTAAAATATTAAAGAGCGCGTGGAACATTTTAACAAGTTGAACGAGACACGAAGAATTCACGCTAGCGTTTATTTGAATAGAACTGTATCGCGTCAATGAGGGATAACGACGGGGCCGGCCAAGAGGCTGAGACACTGGACTTCGTCGATGTAAAGCGTGTTGGTTTTGATGCGGATCTCCTCGTCCAATGAGCGTTTGTTTTGGAGCAGAACCCTCAGCATCTCACGCGCCTCGAACTCCTTTTGCTGCAGCAGAGAAATCGCCTTCTCCAGTTCTTTCACCTGCGAAACAATGTATTTCATGAAAATCTAGACCCTACAAGCGGGATCTTATCACGGAGAGGTCGGCGCACTCTGGTGATTTTACGCAACTCGTTCGTCAGTTCAAACGAGGAAATAAATTTCCTTTTTAATTGGCGCCATCTACACGGCTAACCCAAAAGGAATTATACAAAGCAAATGGTTTTATGATATTAATGTATTTAATTTGTCTTGTTATTTATTTCTAATTATATCCTAATATTTCAAAATAAACGATATAATAAATCCAAATGTTAAGATCCAATAGATGGCACGTAGTAGTGTACAGTCTACTTAACAATAATATAGAGCTCGTACCCTAGATTCGAAATAGCCGCCTCACAAGAAGTGCATCTTTGGAAAGCTCTCTGCATTCGAATCTAGGGTACCGAGTTCTATATTATATTTGGGCCAATACATTTTTATTGGTGAAAATTATATTAGTTCCACTAGCGGTCTTTATACGGCGCGACAATCTATGTATTCCTTCCCCCCCCACCATAAGCAGACTACGCTTTTGACGAACGGGTTGCTCTTCCTTACATGGCAGCGATATTGTGGCGGGCTGACCTCTCCGAAAAGTGATCTTGATACCAATGTCAAGCGTTTTCCATTTGACTGCTCTCGAGCGCTCTAGATCGCTCTGATCAACATTTTATGTTCCATTTGCGTGCTCGGATCTGCTCCGATCAAGATTCGCGAGTTCCATTTCCCGCTCTCAGGTGCTCCGAGATCGCCCATTTCGACAGATCAACGGATCGAGATTGGAGCAAATTTTTGCGTGTTCCTTTTAGATTTTTTTTTGGAAAAATGGCAGACCAAGACGCGAAAATTCAAATTACTAGCAGACGAAAAACAACAAAGCGCGGGAATATGCTAATGCCATGTTCCATTGTACGTTTTACTCTAGTCGATTGGGGTGAGATCTATGACGTCAGAGACAGATTCGGAGTGTATCTCAAGCAATCAAATGGAAAACGCTATTTGTGTTACCATAAATCTAGTTAGTCACTTTGGGTAATATTTTACTGAGAGCTAGTAACGGAGTGACGTCATCTGATAGTGTTGTAAGTCGGAAAATGACCAAGGCCTTTTTTCCGAAATATTTTCCGTATTTTTCCATGAGTAGTCTAATATTGTTTGCAAATTTAAATAAAGCGGCATTTTCACCTCATTTTTTTTCGAAACTAAAAGTAAAACTAAACCTCTAGACTAGTTTAAACTGGTTAACAATATAACACTATTAATATTTTGTAGTATGTTTACGTTTGTCACGTTAGCAAGCAGACGCAAAACGGCGACGAAGCTGGTAATGCAGTCTGTCTAGTGAATAGCTCTCAGTAAAACTTTTGCGTGTGAAGAATAGGAAGTGTCACACGAATGTAAAAATATTATACACTTATGGTGTACCACTAACCTCTTTCTCCAGCTCGATCAAAGGCTGATCCCTACAGTTTTCGACGTTGGGCCGCTGCCTCCGGGTCTGCAGTTTCTTCTGGGACACCATGAGCATGGGCACCTTATGCGATGCCGTGTACTTGATTTGACTAAGCGTGTGGTCAACTTCGTTCATTTGTTTGGTGACCTTGGACAGTCGCGTCTCGAACTCCTCCTTCGCCTTGCGCGCCTCGCCGACCCGCACCTCCATGGCGCGCGTCACCTTTTCGTGCTGCTGCTTGATGTCGTTGGCCGTGCGCGACAGGATGTCGTCGATGATCGGGTACAGCTTCTTCGAGCGGCTGATGTCCTCCTCGGCCTTGCGGATGTTGACGTGCGTGTTGCTTTCCCATTCTTCCAACGTCGATTCTCTGCAAGAGTCACCAACGACTGTGAAACGGGTTTGTACCAACTAGTCAGACTTGTTTTGGCGTTAGCATTATCTAAACCAGGAAGGCTATAGATCTTTATATAAAATCATCACCATCTGTTTGGCCCCCCGCCGAACACTGCTGCCAGAACTTTGATGACAGCTTAGGCAGTATAACGAAAAACATGTTGTAAGTCTAGTCGCGGTAGCGCAAACTCTATATTGGACTTTGATGTGGATTTTAGAGAGGCACATATTCTGTAAAAATCAAAAATGACCAAAAGGGGCGGATATTGAAATATCATACTATCGATTGTGTAAATTCAATTTTAAGTAGTGGCAGTATGTTACGCTTTATCCGGTATTTTAGTCAAATCATAAACGAAATGCTTAAGCGGACGTAAAATAAACGTTTATTTTTCGTGGCCAAGACTTAAATTGGCACCATCGACCGTATGTCGAAACATTTCATTAAAACGACTTACGTCGGCATTACAGATCAGCACAATTTTCAATTTAACCAACACTATCGACTGTTCAATATGTCGATACCAGCCTCTTCTGCGTATTGTCATTTTTGACGTATCATGATTTTTGATTTTTACAGAATAGCCTCCCAGGAATTCATCATGGTAGGAAAGCATATGGGAGCAAATTATTACGAATATGGAACATGCTAATGGAATGTTCCATTTGAGGTTTTACTCAAGTCGATTGGGGCGAGATCTATGACGTCAGAGACAGATTCCATAATAATGTTCCACAAGTCTGTAATAATGTTCCACAAGTCTATAATAGTGTTCCATAAGTCTATAATAGTGTTCCATAAGTCTATAATAGGGTTCCATAAGTCAATAATAATGTTCCAAAAGTCTATAATAATCTTCCATAAGTCTATAATAATATTCAGTAAGTCTATAATAATATTCCGTAAGTCTATAATAACGTTCCGTAAGTCTATAATAAATTTCCGTAAGTCTATAATAATGTTCCATAAGTCTATAATAATGTTCCATAAGTCTATAATAATGTTCCATAAGTCTATAATAATGTTCCATAAGTCTATAATAATGTTCCATAAGTCTATAATAATGTTCCATAAGTCTATAATAATATTCCGAAAGTCTATAATAAATTTTCGTAAGTCTATAATAATGTTCCATAAGTCTTTAATAATGTTCCGAAAGTCTATAATAATGTTCCGTAAATCTATAATAAATTTACGTAAGTCTTTAATAATGTTTCGTAAGTCTTTAATAATGTTTCGTAAGTCTTTAATAATGTTTCGTAAGTCTTTAATAATGTTTCGTAAGTCTATAATAATGTTCAAACCTGGTTGCATGTCCTAGATTGTGCAATCTGATAGGTTCCAAAGAAGCGGTCAAGGGTTTGACGGAAGTGGCTCTGAGATCGACTCCCAAAGCGACTCCCTTGTCCGCCACGTCTCGGTTTAGTTGTTTAATCGCCGTTTCGTTTAATCTGAAATTTCGATTTACTCGATTAATCGGTGATAGGTTTTTCGGCACGTTGACGTCATCAACTACCTCAACTGTTCTTTTAATTCCTCGATCGTGTGACGTATGATGTTCTGAGCATCCTGAACCAACGAAATCTCTCGTTCTAATTGACGTTCGGGTTCGTCGTACACGTGGTCGATGCCTTGGCGACTTTTCCTAAAATCACTCGATTATTAAATTCGGTAATGGATATTTTCGAAAAACTGTTCTTAGTTCGTTTTACGAGAAAATACTAAAGATGAGGTGTATGAAAATTGCCTAGCACACATTTTAAACGTTATTGTGTTTTTCGAATAATTTTACTTAGTAATTTTATTTTTTGACCACCATTTTTCAAGATGGCGGAATTTCCGGAGAATTTATAAAACGACCAATCTCTAGCTGCGTTTTAATTTTTCCCGATTTAAAATTAATTTTTCTGATAAAAAATGTCGATTATATTAAACTTATTCGATTAACACAACTAAGAAAGGGGTGCCCAGATCAACGCAGTTATTTTTTATTATAAGATTTTAGTATATTTTTAAAGTCACGATCACCATTTTGAAAGTTGAAATTGTCATTTTCTAAAGAGCCCTTTTTTCGCCACCGGTGATCGAAGCTACAAGACCCCATTGCTTATTCGATTAAACCGACTGCGAGGGGCTGATGGTTTAGAGTTTGTATGTACATCGATTCAGTGACGGCGATCCCGTGGGGGCTCTGGGTCTCAAACCCCCCACAGGGAAAAACAAACGGGGGCAGAGCCCCCACAGAAATAAAATTGAGGAAAAATAGCAATCAAGGAAAAATTTATTATCTTAATTTATTTGCGCCCAAATTCAGTCTTTTTACAGAAGATATTTTGAAATTGCAGATGCGAGTAGCATTAAGATGATATAATCGTAAAATTGATTTTGATAGATTCGTCCAAACAATATGTCGCCGCGTCGTGTACCCTATTTTACCTAAAATACTTTCGTAAAGTATGTGGCTAAGAAAGGCTTAATTATGTTATGGACTAATTAATTAATTGTTAATTAGTCCATGATTATGTACAACAAAAGTGTGACAATACCTGTACTTTCGTATGCTAAAGGTTTAATGAATGCTCGAATCGAGATCGACCACATAAAAGACTATTTATTGTCGCCTTTCTGGATCTTTTTTTAATCTATGGTATTATATCGTAGGTAGATGGCGATAGCATCTCCACAGAACGACGAAAAATCAAAAAATACACTAACTTTGACCAGTGCTACTTAGTTCCTCCGTTCCTCACTACGAGGCGTTATTTGTGGGTTTTAACTTCCTTCCTTCCCTCCCCAACAGTGGCGTAAATAGAGCCACCGCAGACCCCGCGGTGCGGGGGGCCCCCGAGAACTAGGGGGCCAAAGGTTTATGAATAAAATTGGTGCTATTTTAAAGGGCCCCGAGTCGTTTTTCGCGGGGGGGGGGGGGGGGTTACGTTATTAATAATCGCTTGGTGCATTTTAGGTGTTTCCCAATTTCGACGAAAGTTTGTAAACGCGATAACTTCTCAACCGTTGGTTGTAGAGGGAAAAGTTTTCCACTTTCTAAATATGAATCGACCATTGTGAATTCAAAAACGCGCCGTAGAACCAATATTTTAAAAGTTGTCAAAAATGAGTTTTGACGGTAGCTGCCAAAACTATTAATTTTTGGCGGACGAAACCGATAAATAACGAAAGATATTGGAAAATAAATAATAGTTGCAATTGGTTTCATCCATCTATCTATTATAGTTTTCTAGCAGAATTAAAAAGATGGCAAAAATTTCACCTGTCGAAGACTTTTTAAACAGAGTGTACATTTTCTTGCTTAAGTTTTAAGTATATGAATTTATGGATAAACAAATTATGGCCCGTGCCCCCACAGAAGTGTATTCCGATCGCCGCTGCTGCATCGATTACCGAGTACTCCGAAATTACGCGAAGTACACAGATTACGTACTCTTTACAGGAAGCGTGTACACCGATTATGAAGAGTGGTCAGCTCCTCGACCGACTGTGAAAGATTGTGCAATCAACTTATCAAGCCAAGCGTCAATGTTCGCGCGATTAATCTAACAACAAAATATCAGTGACTTCCGAATCGATTAATCGTATTTGGAAGCTACCTCTTTTGTTGACATTGTTGGCTGATGTAGAGAGGCTGTTCGCAAGCGGTGAGGGCGTCCTGCAGCTTATGTTTGTAAGTGTGTAGTTTGTCCACTTCGTCGTTCAGGGCGTCGATTCTATTGGCTACTTCCCTCTTTAAACTATTTACATCCTTGATGCGTTGGTCTAATCAAGAAAAGCGTAAAAACCAAATTCCCATGACTATCTTCAATGAACAGTAAGTTACAATTACGAATTATTGATAAATACCTAAGAATATGAAAATGCAGAGATTCTAAACCCCTACCCTCGTATACTTTGTTGAGAAAGATAGTCTGCTCTCGATTTTTTCGAGAAACTCAATCTAACGAGCAGATAAACTTTCGTTACGAAGGCACGAGGGTGATACCAGCGGGACGTCAAGAAGCTGAGATGGGATTATTTATGCTTTTGTCCCATTGGGTCGGTGCCCATTGGGTCGATTCTCATTCGACCGCCTCTCCCATTCAACCGACATTTTGTTTGCTCATGAAAGCCAGCAAAGCATGAAACCTAACATAATCTAACCTAACGAAATAAACAGATTTCACCTTTATTAACTATAAGCTCCATAACGAGAAAATAGCGTATCGATTTACAACATAACAGCCGATCTGGAATAGCAACCGCAGAACCGTCCCTTGAGTAGGGCGAGCGGGGCAGTGGCCCAGGGCGCCAAAGTTTCAGGGGCGCAAAATCAAAGATTTTCATTTAAATTGGATATTGAAAATTTAAAAAAAGGTTCTGGGGGCGCCATTTTTTTTTTTTTTTGCCCAGAGCGCCATTTGGGCTAGGTACGGCTCTGGAATACGAGTTAATTTAATTAATTAATGTTCAAAATATGTTTATTATTATTATTTTCTCTCGCAGTTCGGGTATTGTTTTTTACTTCGATTTGGATAGGTAAAAATATTCTATACACTTTTTCGAATAAATGGGATTCGACCCAATGGGATTGCAAAATTAGAATTCGATCAATTGGGAAAGTATATTTTTTGATTCGATCCATTGGGAATTCGACCCAATAGGATTATAGGATTCTATCCAACGGGAATATACCATTATTTATTCGAGAAAGGTTCTTGTGGGAATTTTTCGGCCCTTGAGAACTCGCTAATAAGTGCCAAGTGAAATAATTATTTTCAACATGGCGGCTAACAGTAAATCGCTTCAATGACAAAGTATTGGTTTTTAAATACATTTTAACGATCAAATAAACCGATGTATGTGACTAATAAATAGTTTTAACTGAACTTTAACTTTGAAAATTAGCGTACCATTATAAATCTATACGAAATTTTTTTTGCTGTGATTGAAAATTAAATATTTTTTCAGCATCACCCAAAGTAAAGCTGGCCTCCATTTTGATTTATAATTTTCAGCAATTGAGAATCTTAGATGCATTCTCACGCTTCTCAAGAGTGCTTGTGATAAGCACTACGTCACATCCGATTGAGAAGACTGTCTAGAGGTGGAAAATGGAGAATTCTCAGCTTCTTTACGTACCCTGCAGCTGCTAAACTCCCATATTCTGAGGTACCTAAGTGCATTCTTGGTAAGACGTACCAAAGGCGTAGTCCACTTCCTTTTTCTGCAGCTCTGCTTTTTCGTCGCTGAGATGGCACAACTTCCTGCATTCGGACACCAGCGTTTGCGCGGTTGAACATTTACTGTCGGCGTTTTTAATGTTTAATTCGTTGGTGTAGTTCCAATCGTGTTCGGTGTAAAAGGACCTGTTATGATGGTGGTCCATGCTCAACCCAGGTCGCCTCGGTTTTCTTGCAATTTTATTTTATTTTTCCCGGAAAATGAACTTTCAAATTTTCAGATGGCCTGGTAATTAAAGTTCTTTTTAAAATAAGGTTTTTGAGCAGTGTTTGATACACGTATCTCTACTACCATAAGCATATCAACCCTAAGTTTTGAATCGAAAGGCAGTGTTGGTTCAAGCTAACGACTGGCGAAAGTACAGCGCTAAATCCACCCGGTGGCGGAAAAGAGAAACGTAACGCGTCCCGCAATGCATGATGCCAGATGCTTTAGTATAAGAAAGAGGTGCGTAGAGAGAGAATGGGGGAAGGAAGAAGCTTCAATTTATCTCTACCAGGTGCCGATACTATCGCCTGATTTCTTCTTTTTCGCCCGTCCAGTGGTGGTACAAAGGGCGCTATGCGCGTTTCAAATTTAGGGTTGTTGGCTTATGCTACTACGTGAACAATATCAAGCACTGATATTGTTCACGTAGTAGAACCATGATAATCAGGGTTCATACAACTAATGGCAACCCGATTTCCCTGATATTTCCCGGTTTCCCCATGGGAAATGATTAATGGAAAAGCAAAGAGGGCTATAAGTCGCAAGTCGACTAAAAAAATACAAAAAATAAAAACTTTTTTGAATTTGAATTTGAATTTGATATTTCCCTGATTTTTCCAGGTGGAAGATAACCACAATAGGCGAAACTATAAAGTAAATTTAATCTTAACCTACTTGTTAAAATGGGAAAACAAAAGCAAGCGACTACCATTTCACAGCCAACTTCGATTCGGTAACTCTTGTTAAAGGGGTTTTCTCCCGAGCTCTTCGGTTTCCCCTTTTCATAAAAACTTGGTGAGGTTAACGGTAATAGTGAGTATAGGGAGCTGTTGGCTCGCTTGTCATGAAGGGCTGGCCACCACCCGGCCATCTGTTTTAAAGGTATTAAAAGTCGCTAGATGACTTGTGCCTAAGGTAGAGGTCGGCGGAACGAAAAAATTTACCGGCAAAATTTCGATTAACCATAAAAAGTTGTGTTAATTGTTTTTTTATGAACTTTTTATACGAATAAACAACGATTTAACATGCAAAAATAATCGTTTTCTTCGTATATTTTTTGTATAATTTGCGGTTATGAATAAAAATATATAATTGGATAATTTCTTATTCAAACGCCGATCTCTAGCCTAAGGTAGTGCCTTGGGTATAGAGGTCGGCGTTTGAATAAGAAATTATACGATTGTTTATATTTATCCATAACCGAGAATTATTCAGAAATATTCGAAAAAATGATTAATTTTGCATGTTAAATCGTTGATTATTCGTATAAAACAAATAATACTAATTTTAATGATTAATTGAAATTTTTGCGGTTAATTTATTTGTTCCGCCGACCTCTACTTGGGTATTAGCCTAGCTGATTATTATCATCTAATTTCTAATAAAAGAAATTAGCAACATCTTCGCTATTATAGTTTTGTGGATTCGTTTAGCGCTGGAATTAAATGTAACTGAAGCAATGAAATCGCATTAAATTATTATAATGATTAAAAGAGTTAAAGGCATAAAATTTTTCGACGCCCTATTTTTCTCAGTAACCTATTTTCAATAATCATCGAGAACCTGCAATTGTACCGGTTTCTCATATTAGAAATATATATTATAATATTCTTCGTTTTCGTTAACACGTTTTAAATATTTTTAAATGCATAGCAAAGCTATAATTCAGATGTAGGAAATGTCACGTAATGTAATATCTAAATTCAATCCCTGTAGGTCTGTTTCGGAGGTGAAATAATTTTCCTAATGGTCACGTATACTTAGTACCGCGTGAAAACATCTGGGCGGGGGTGGGGAGGTCAAGGACTGGTCATTCTTGGCTCCCCCTCCCCCTTAAGCGCGACGCTGACCTTGGTCTATTCGCCTGACTGGTCATTGGGGTTAATTTTTACAAGTTTTTATATTGCTCGATAATCTACAAAAACATTTAGCATTAGAATATCTTTACTTTTACTTTTAAATAATTTAAATAGTTTATTTTTAATTTTGTTATTTTCGTAGTTTTTAATTTAATTTTTTGGACTCGATTTAGTTCATTTATTATTATTAATATTTACTTTTAATTTTGAAGAATTTAAACTTGATTCCATTTATTTATCTTACTGCAGTCATATAATTGTTATTAATCTAAATTTATATGCATCGCAGTCTATGTGAAAATGGTTTAATTAAAGAGCTCTGTTAAACAAAGGGTAGACAGTATTTATTAATTTGCATAATTTTGGCTTTACTAAATAAGTATTAAAAAACGTTGTTTACCTGTAAAATAGGCGTTGGCTAAAAAATGTAACTTGGGGCAATCCTTTATTCGCGTGAAAAAGAACCTAAACTTGCCATCTAAAATCACGAAATGTGCCTTATCGGCGCCCTACATTTATGTTTTCGTAGCCATGGCAACCGCCAATTTTCCCCCTATTGGTCACTTTGCCAACTAATATTGATTGCGATATGGCGTGCTAACGTCCGAACAATCGCTAAATTATTCACGCGGTTGTTATTTCAATCTTAGATGAATATTTTTATTAATACTCCTCCCGCAAAAAGGGGTACAGTTTCAAATCTTTTATATTCAAACTTTTCAAAGGTTTTGAATTTTTCAAAAGGTATCGTGAAACAACGACCTCGCAATTTACGTACTTCTCTGAAGAAAAGAAATCCATCATTTACAAGGAAAAATCGATTGGTCCAATCTAAAGTTTTTCTTGCAGTTTATAACAATTAGATGGCAACCATGTTTATCATTAATGCAAGACTAAAAATTCACCGAAATGAACGATTTTTGTGTTAAATGTATAATTAAAAGTTCGTTATTTTCGAGATCTTTGTTAAACAAAAAAATGGCCTTCTTAGAGATTTATGTAAAACATACAAACAAAAGTCGGTCGGCCGACGTCTCTAGATATTTGCTAACCCTTATGTATAAAGAATTTAAAATGGCCCATAGAAGAAAATAAATATATTTGCTAATTTCACAACTAGTTTTGAAGTTAAGTGTCAATTAGAAACAATATAATGCCACTTTTGAGAACTTTGAGCTTTGGATTGAAAACGGGTCTTCTAAAAAAACGCCAACCGCAGCGTCATCTTTTGAGTATCGCTGATAAACTAAAGTTATTTTTGAATAATTGGAGTTTCTAAGTGTTTTCTATTACTTAAGTTAATAATTTAAACGAGGTCAAGTTTGTTTCACTAATTGAAAAATTTAATATTTAATCGGTTCTTTCCAAAAGATGGCGACAGTGCATCCATCGCTGTGTAACCCCATATAAGAGCCGAAGTTGTTTTTATAAACCTTGATATAAGAGTATTTCTCTCTAGACTCTCCTTAACGCTTTCGTTGATGCGGTGCCTATTATAAGTTAATAACGTAGATACCTGCTCACGCTTTTTCCAACGAAGTTGAAAAAGGAGGTGTATGACGTAACGTATGATGTAATCATTACTTACAATTTGCAAGATACCCTAGAAGTTCCGACACACCACTCGTCGGCAACGGCCATATCACGCTGAATACACCGGTTCTCGTCCGATCACCGAAGTTAAGCAGCGTCGAGCGCGGTCAGTACTTGGGAGGGAGACCACCTGGGAACACCGCGTGCCGTTGGCTACACAAGTTTTTATTTTAAAATTTTTCGTGTAGGTTATTTAAATTTATTATTGAATTTAGAAATACTTTTATTTATTTGGAAGTCAAAGCGCTTGAGGTCCTATGGTATTGGACATCGCTTTTTAGATTTTAGAAATCTAAAGATTCTAGAGATAATTCGAAAATTTTTATTGAGAATTCCCCTTATTAAGAAAATGTCCATAAAATATTAATTTCCTAGCTAAATTAGCATACGTTTTATAAGCGTGAACTCTTATAAAAATCATGTATATAATTAAATGTAAATTGACACAATTATTATTTATTCAACGGATGTCGCTAGCGTCGAAATAAAAACTAAATTCTTAAAGGCCCATACCGGCGTTTGAAAAATTCGGCATGGACTTACCACATGTTAGCAGATATGACCAATAATATTCTTGAAAGTTGAAACAAACGCGTGAAATTGTTAAATTCAAACGCCGGTGTGTAGATATGAAAATAATTTAAATTATAGTAATTTTTAACAATATATTTTATATGGGATATATAATTTAGCTTAAAAAATTAAAGTTGATAAAATAGAGTATAAGTTGTCTAATTATAATACTCTAAATACTAAATAGCTCACTGACCGTAAGGAGAACACCCTAGCCAATGAAAAATGTACACACGAAAATGAGCATTTAAAAACGCGTTTCATTTCCCTTTTGTGGGGTGTGTTTGTTGCTCCTAGATTCAAAGAATCGGGTAGATTCGTTGTCCTTTCTAATAACAAGGGCCTCATCATAATACAGGTGGCAATGATAGAGCCGACAGTTGCTTTAATTCTAGCCATTCCTAGTCGATACTACCACGGGGTAGAAATGTACGCGTCATCTGTGGTTTCATGCGATTCCCTAGAAAATTTGGGGGAGGCGGTGGAAGGAAGTGAAGTCTGAATAGTTTCAGTGGCTCCCTCTTTTGTGGCCTTGATCTAAACTCTATGCTTCGTCTGCTTCGGGATCCGAACAAATGTCTCGGTCTACTCTATCAATTGTGAGATGTATCAGTGTCTATGATCATACAAAATATTTCACAGCTTTGTCACCCTATCCCTCCGATCTACACTAGTTTTCCAATATTTCAACAAAATGGTTCTCAATATATACGGCGCACATTCAAATTCAAACGTATAAAATGCACACTAATTCTAATACTTACGGTATCTCGATACCAATTGCGCAATTTGACAATTGCTATTCGCGACCGAAACGAGTCTAGGTGGCGTAACGGCGCTAGCTTCTCCGAGGTTGCGCCAAAGATCTAGCGTCTGCTACAAACAAATTAAATAGTCTTACGAACGTTTTTTCTTAAATAAACTTATCAAAATAAAAGCAAACTAAGCAAAACTTATTTTAAAATGCATGTATCATTATTTATAAAGGCAAATTTACGAATAACGATGAGGATAAACTAATAGCGTCGGATTTAGCCGTTACCTATCTAGGTTTCAATGGCGAACCAAAGGGGGCGTAGCGATAGTTTTCGGTCGCTAATAGAATGTTTCGGGTCCTTTACCTACTTAATTTCAAAGCGAGTGTTTCAGAGGTTTACGAACAACCATTTATTAGTACTAGCTCTTTTAAATTAAGCGCCAAAATTGGTACGATGCTTCTGCCATCTTTTATTTAAGCTAGGAGGATTGAAGTAAACAGAGTTTTCATATTCCTAGATTTAAGAATCGTAGCTTATATTTTTATATTTAATAATTTCATTGTGTAAGTGAAAAATATAAATTTAAAATAAATTTAAACCCAAAACAACGTAGAATAAATTTCGTACAGTCTCCCCAATAGATGGCAGGAGTGAATCGTGGGGAAGGGGATTCTGTTGGTGGCATCATTATTTAGCTCGATTTTTCCAATGTTTTGAAGATAGCGTAGAAGTTCCGACACAGCGCCTGTCGGCAACGGCCATATCACGCTGAATACACCGGTTCTCGTCCGATCACCGAAGTTAAGCAGCGTCGAGCGCGGTCAGTACTTGGGAGGGAGACCACCTGGGAACACCGCGTGCCGTTGGCTCACTTATTTTTATATTTTTTCGAAAACCTGAGTAAATCTTCCGTAAAAAATTGTAAATTATAGATATTTCCGTATTAAATTTTTTCTACGTCAATAAACTAGCTTTTATTAAGATAAAAATAAATAGCGCGTGCCGAGAAAATGAATTTAAATTTGCGCTCATGACGCTGAGAAAATCATTTTTATTAGTCGATAATTTTGTTACCTAACACCAAGGAGGATAGGAAGGGAGGCGAAGTAGGAGGAATGACGCGCCAGCATCCTTGTAAGAAGTTTAGCGCGAAAATGTCGGAAAAAATGGCGGGAAAACGTAGCGTAGCGGCCGCAATCTTGCCGCCATTTTTCCGAAATTTCAAGGATGCTGGCGCGTCCAAAGAATATAATTCTTTGGCGCGTTCATCCTCTCTTCCTATCCTTCTTGCTAACACCTATTCTATGATCATGATAAACAAATTTTTGAGATAACGCCAAACCCATGAAACCCACGAAATGGTATAAGCTGAACAGTAGCGGTGCCATCAATATTTCACAAGGAGTTGACCCGAGGTGTAACGCACCGTTTTTGTTCAAACTCGGGGGTAATAATAATAATAATAATAATAATAATCAGCTAGGCTAATACCCAAGGCACTACCTTAGGCCCAAGTCATCTAGCGACTTATAATGCCTTTAAACAGGTGGAACTTGAAAAACACTAAAGGGAAATGTCTCCATAGGCAACCAAAATTGTTTTTGACAAAATGGAAATTTTCCCATTGAAGTATTTTCCAAACAATAGGTGTTTCTATAAAATACGGTATGTCACGTGTAAATGTTTTTTCTACGTCACTAGCTAAAGTTATTGAAGATAGAGCGCGTGCGCTCGAATCGATAAAGATTTTGGTATTTGAAGTCCACGTGCGAAACGCGGGTGCCAATAAAGCACTAAAAAGCTTAAGCTCGTGACGCGGGAAAAAACATTTTATACATTTAATTTTTTATTGATTTATTTTATAGAAACACCTATTGTTTCGTCTTTGTGTACCTTAATATACCACCTAATTCTCAGGGGTATAGTCGGGGCAGGGCTTCGCCCCGGTGCTTTTTTCAAAGGCAGGGCCCCACCCCTCCTTGGTTTTTCCATTTTTCCAGGGCGCACCCTTGCTCTTTTTTTCAACTTGCCAGGGCGCGACTTGCTTCTATTTCGAAAATCATTTTTCTCGAAAAAATCGTGTGTGAATTTATGTAAAATTTTGCCCGCAGAAAAATATCATCACAATTTCAAATCGTTACCTAGGTACGGCCAGCCTCGATCACGCTAAAAATCGAAGTTGGAGGTACATTTATATTGGCCATTACAGACAACTTTGATTTCGCTTGTAATCGAAGTTGGCTGTAACCAGGTAGTGCCCCGGTTCTTTTTATTTTAGGACTACACCACTACTAATTCTCCTACTCAAATAAAAAGTGTCTGCTTACAGAAATAGATGGCGCCAACACGATTGGATAAAGTGGAAACTTAAGCCTAATTCTCCTACTCAAATAAAAAGTGTCCAGCGAATCCCATATTTGTTTGTATCTCTAGTTCATATTCTACCTCATTGGTAGGAACCACAACAAAAGGTGTAAACTATTCGCCAGTCCGGAACCGTTCGATGAGTCCTCGCCGAATAAACATTCTCGAACCGTTCTAACGCACACTATTCACTCTAGGGAACCGGTTCAAGCAGTACCAGCCTGCTCGAGAGAACCCAAGGTTGGGCGCTTTTAAATTCGTCTGCAATAGTTCTTTAGACTAATACGTGCTTTTAATATGAAATTTCTGTTCGTACAACAAATTCTGAACTGTCGTGGACGTTTTGTAGACGTCATAGATCAGTCCGAATCGGTTCATTGAACGGTTCCGGACTTACGAATAGTTTTCACCTTTTGTTGTTTGACCAATATAAGTAGATTTTAAGGCAGAAGTCTCTAAAAATGGGCAAATGACCGAATAGCAACTAGGCCATCAATTACAGGAAATAATATTGCGGTATCGAGGTCATATACTTAACTGTAGATTGACGCATCATTTGCCATTTTAACCTTAACAGTTAACGAATTCTGTTCAATAAGGCGCCAACACTGAAACGAAGAAGGTAACCAGGGTAACAGGAAATATGAAGTCGCAGCTATAGCATCTGTTTCCATGACTTCCGGGAGTTATTCTCCACCCCACAGAGAGATCCCGCAATCGTACCTCAGTGTCTTGCCCACTTAACGGGAGAAAGGGGGGAATATTACAAGGGCAAAGGCTGAGGGGCATGGCTTTTCTTCCGGGAAACAGGGCTCTACTCACATATTCTCTGTTGACAAGAGTATCTTCTTGGTGAAACTAATACAGTAGGATGGTGCTTAAAAATCACTGAACAAATGTCGATAAACCATCTTCGTAAAGAAATAAATTATTCCATTTGTAAGCATTGTTCGTAATTATTGGCGGCATTTTCAAGTAATATAAATTTCCTCTGTTTGAGTTTATGATCCATTATTAACAAACGAATTAATGTGGTTTTATTATTTACGATCTTTCCATTCACCCTTCAAGCAGGGTAGCCCCTTTTACAGATGCTTCTGAATCGCTGAAACCCAAGTAAAAGCGAGATCGCAACATCGCACTTGCCAGGAATACACTTCAGGTATTGGCCATCTATTCGAAAAACCTTGAAGCTATTAATCAGAGCGCAACGCGTTGGAATTGGTAAGTAACCAATTCTGGTTTTGTCTCTTCCAAAGAGAGATAATGAAATTCGGATGTAAAATTTAGATTGTTGCAGTGGTGGCCCACACGTGGGAACAATTTAATAGGGCCCATAAATTCTAGAACAAAGGGCACCACGTATCAGTGTCTTCCTAGATTAATTAAATTCTGTCGAAGAGCTGATTAGATGCCTCTTTCGAAGCTGGGCTAATAATTTCTTGTAGCCGGGTCTTTATTGAATATTTTACATTTAAAATATAACGATATGTATAAAGGTCCTAACGGCGCCTCAGGGCTTAGCCCTACCTTGCCCAATGGTAGAGATGGGCCTGATGACGGGGCTAAAAACCTAAGAATGGGGCGTAACCTTCGCGCACATTTCGCAGTTGGAGATCCTTGTCCCTTATGCCTCAAAATTGGAGGATCACTTATCTAATTTTACAACTTCCCCCAGTGGTACACAGTACTATGACTAATACGGAAATTTTTTAATTAGGGAGTGGAGTCGAAAAGTGTGGGTAGAAATCACTCGCACAAATTCACTCCGAGTTTTGCAAAACTCTGTTTACGCCTGCAAATACCCGATGCAAAGAAATCGCTTTGGAGCTAGACTAAAATATTTCGAAATTGCGCAAAAGGAACACTGAAATGAGTTATATTTCAAGAACTTTAAAAATTTATTTCATGGATTGGACCATTTGTAAATAGAAAAGGTCCGCAGCTGACATTAGCGCCACTTTGAGAATAATATTTTATTGTATTTATGAAAATGTTCGAACGTCGGTTCTCTGAAAATGTCAATTCAGAGCAAACTGAACTGAATAAAATGTTGTTTTTAATCAATAATTATATTTAAAGACCATAAATATAAATTTTAGTTTACATTACCGATGCATTCTAATTATAATGAAATCTTTCTGCTGAGACCAGACTGATTTATCATCTGCTTATAACACGAAATCCAGCAGTTTATGAGCCTTAAAGGCTAGTTTTGGTCGAGGCCCAGTTGCTTTACAAATACATTCTTCAGAGAAAATATGACACTATTTTATTTTGAAGCTGAATGAAGATGAAAGTGTCATTGACGATCCAGATTGTCATCTTGGGATTCTTGATCGCGACTCTAGACGGCAAGTTTGAGTTCAATTTGATAAATGATCTAATATTTACAACATTTGATTACTTTCATTCAAACGATAGATGCCAGTTCGTCACCGACAGACGACCTTCAATTTTGTAACAAATGTAAAAGTGGAAAATTCGACGCGATAGACCGTTCTTTCAATCAAATGTTGCGGAAAGTGTGCGTGAGATGCTGGCCAAAATCGACACTAGGCTTCAAAAAAAAATCTCAAAACATCATACCCGAAGGATCCTGCCCGCAGATCGACCAGTACAACTGCAACCCCAAATTCGTGGCCAATTGCGACATATCATTATCGAACTTCAGACTTGTACTCATTGGACAAGGCAACGAGACTGAAACTAATAATGTTAAGAAACTAATTGAAGACGATTGTAAAGCATGTTGCGGCTTCACATTTAATTGGTATTTAAAAAAAAATCAAAAACAAGCAAGAATAAAATAAAATATTTGAGTATTTGAAGAACATGAATCGTTAAATAATATTATAAAATATTATATTATAATAACTTATGGTCTACTTTTCATGCACACTATTTTTTCGAACGCAACTAGCAATATATTTTTACCTCGCCGAGGGAACATAGTCCCCTAGGAAGGGTATTACAATCACCGTGTCTGTCGGTGGGTGTGTCTGTGGGTGTGTGGGTCTGTCTGTCTTGACTAGTGAAAAATTTACACAAAAACATCCTTATGTTCACGTGACTGCAGACGTTGTTGTTCCAACTTCTAGAGTGCTCTGCTTAAAACCTCAGACAATTCAGTGTCGTATTAAGGACTAGGCCTATTAGGCACTGACCTATGGGCCCCCACCAACAGAAGGCTCCCACCACTGATGAAATAAATGGATTTTTCACTAATTCGGCTTAAGAGAAAAATATATCAGGCTTGTTGCTTTATTAGTTGAAAAATCATTATTCTCGTGGCATAAACTCAGCTTCGGGGCATACAAGTTTGTTTGTGGTGGCTGAGATCCTGCTAGTCACTGCGCATATAGAGATATGAAACTCCCATGAAAACGCGTCACGAAAAATTCTAGCATCAGCGCCGCCACTCGGCCGGGAGAAAACCCATTTTTCGCTTATGGCATCGCAATAGCTTTCTCCCAGACGTTGAAGGGCGCCACCGTCGGCAAAAAATAGACGTTCACTAGGGTTATTGGGAATTTCATATCTCTATAACCACAGGATCTCTGGTGGTAGGGCGCAAGGTATGGTATGAGAGGAGTCAACTTCCATACTCATTTATCAGTTCAATTTTTAAACAAAGCAATGTGTATAGTAAAATAACGATTTCTCATTGATTGCGTAAATATCCCATTTAAAATACCTCAACATTTTTAAATATTATATCTTAAAGTAGGCTACCTTTATTTAAATTACTCCGGACAGGTCAAAACGTGTTGAACGCTTTATTGACACTAGATAGGAACGCTAACTATTTCCAATAGGTTTTTAATTGAAATAAAACATAAAAAAATTAAAAGCATAAAATGTTTTTCTCGGCGTCACGATCTTAACTTTATTGGACAACACTACGGCTGAAAGTGACTCCTTTCGGTCTTTGTAACAGTAATATTTGCCTGTTGCGAGTGCGAATCTAGAGCATTTGCTGTTTTAAAGTATTAAAAGTAAATTTACCTTAAGCTTTTTTCACTTCTTCCGGTTGAGACGTCTGATAGGTGAAGTAAAGGTATGATTATTGAAGTCGTAAGTAAAAGGTTAATATTCCATGAGCCAGGCGCCAAAAAGGGGCTGGTCGGGCTCATTAACACAGGCAGATTTCGGGGAATACAGTTGGAAATTCCGAGCTAACGCTGCATTTTTTGTATGTTATAGGATCGCCTCTACAACAACCGTTATGTTCTAATAACTTAGTTCACCGTGGCTGCTGTAATTTGTGTAGACGCGATAAAAAAGAAACCGAAAAAAAGGAACTCCAAGAATATCTACTGTGAAAACGCACTATCAAAGGTTATCGAGTATTAACAACAGACCCGAAGTTATAAATTTAACTCATCGAGGACTAAAAACTTCGCAACACAGGCAGATTTCGGGGACTACAGTTGGAAATTCCGAGCTAACGCTGCATTTTTTATGTTATAGGTAAAGTACCATCTTTTCTTATTTTCTCGGAACGAAATCTGCCTGATAACAGTTGGGGGAATTCAGAATGACGAGATCGCAATCGGCATCGTCCAACTCGGACGAAATAATCGCAAGGCTAAAAAGCCTAGAAACAAGTTTTAACGCGCGGTTTGATACACTCACTAAAAAATTAGATGATATCAACACCCTTTCTATACAAAATGGCGCCAAAATCTCCCAGATAGAAACCTGGCAGCTCCAGTTAAAAGCAACTATAGACGGTATCGAGCACAGTGTTCCAGATATTCCCGGGATTAAGTTTAGATTGGACACCATTGACCAAGAAACTGCTACTTTGCGCAAAGATTTTTTAGTTAAAATAGACCACAATCGAATGTTGATTGATAATCTCGACGTTACAGAATGTCGATCATGAAGATAGACGTACGCTTGTTACTAAAGTTACTGATTTATTTTCTAACCAATTAAAAATTACTAATACCACAATTCTACCTAACCAAATTTATCGAAGGGGCCAATTCCAAGCTAATAAAAATCGAGTTATCATTTTCAAAGCCGAGTCATATGATGCAAAAATGGACATATTGCGTAATAACATTAAGCTTAAAGGCCTAAATATGTATATTGAACAGGATTATACCCCTATACAATCACTAGCCCGCTACAAACTCCGTATGTTCGCAAAGACTAAACTACCCTCTAAATTAAAATGGCAAAACACCAACTCAATTCAAATCGACAATATAATATACAAATATGATTACAAACAGGCTAAAATTGTTCAAATGTAGTTAATTTAATCTACTATTGTTTGTTTTCTTTTTTCTTTTTTTCTCTCTTTATTTTGAGTTCGCTTAATTTAATTGCGCATAATATAAGAAGCGCTAAAGCTAATTTTGCAAGTCTCTATTCTAACTGTTCAACAAACCTAAATAAACAAATTCACATATTTGCTTTGGTAGAAACTTGGTTCTTTGATAATAATCATGTTTTCTTAGAAAACTATGACTTCTACGGACAAGGTCGAATTAACCGCCAAGGTGGCGGCGTAGGCTTCTACGTCAAAGAGAATCTTAAAGTCGAGGTAATTTCTAAAGTTAACTTTAATAATGATATTATACATATTTTTATACTATAAAAATCTATGACATATATTTTCCACCGGACTCTCCCCGGTTGATGACTTTATTATCATTTTCGAAAAAACTCTTGAATCTCTAGGTAATGTAAATAGTAAAAAAATCATTCTAGGTTACATGAATATCAACCTGTTAAAAAATGATAACGATAAAAAAACTTCTGGACCTCTCGGAGACTTTTAATTTGAAGCAGTATATTAGTTATCCAACTCATACATCTGGCTCCCTAATCGATATTTGTTTTTCTAACTACCCTTTTCTTGAAAATATCGAAATCTTTGATGATTGGGATTTAACCGATCACTACGTGATAAGTTTTTTTTTTTTTGAGATACACAAACATCGGTGTCGACCCGAGGCCTTAGACACCAGCACACACACAATAACTGATTAATCAGGGTGAGATATGTGTAACGGCCACGCCAACGGGGGGATACGTGGGGGGGACAGGGGTGGGGACACCCGTGGCGGAAGTAACCCGACCACCCGTTGGGGGATTGGTAGTCGTCCTCACACGGCCTTCCACAAACTCTGCCTCCCGGACGCCTGGGATTACAGGAGTGAGCCACTACTCCCGGCTAAGTTTAGTTATTCAAACTAATACACTAATCACTAACAAAATTCAAGTTTAAAGATTTGTTAAAAAATATTAATTGGCAGGATTTATACAACCATACCGATTTAGATCTAGCCTTTGGACTTTTCTTTAAACATTTCAACGACTACTACAAATTGTGTTTTCCTATTATCAACATTTTCCCTAAAGACTCCCACTGTTGGGTTAACGAAGAACTAAAAAAAAATATAAAATTAAAAAATAAATATTACAAAAAGTTTAAAAAAAAATCCTAGCTACGAAAATGAAGCTAGTTACAAATCCTTTAGGAATAAATTAAATAACGAAATCAGAAATGCAAGAAATAACCACTTTAAAAAACGAATTCTAGACTCAAAAAATTCCAGGGCTCTTTGGAAAACGATTAACAAAATAATTGGTAAAAACAAAAAAAAATAAGCAAGATATACCCATTCCCCCGGACCGATTTAATGACTACTTTTGTGTATCGAGGCCTTCTAACGTTGAGATAGACTATTCTTGTAATTTTGTTAA
Source organism: Leiobunum rupestre (assembly GCF_980474605.1). Taxonomy (NCBI): domain Eukaryota; kingdom Metazoa; phylum Arthropoda; class Arachnida; order Opiliones; family Sclerosomatidae; genus Leiobunum; species Leiobunum rupestre. The sequence goes on along the minus strand of NC_143385.1, from coordinate 51,234,762 downwards.
TCGAAATTGTTCTTCTATGTTTCTGATGGATATAAATCAAATTGAACTACTCTCGATTCTTAACAATCTGAAAGAGGACTCGGCTCCGGGCTTTGATAATATATCCCCAAAGATAGTTAAAGAAGTTGCGCAGGAAATACTTTTACCACTATTGTTTCTAATTAACTTGTCTTTTAAAAATGGTTGCTACCCTACTATTCTAAAAAACGCAATTATTATACCGGTATATAAAAAAGGTGACTACGCGGAGCCGTCCAACTATAGACCGATTTCTTTATTGTCCATCTTTGCTAAAATAATGGATAAATGTTTTTATATACGACTAAATAATTTTGTTAAAAAATACAAGTTAATTTCTAAAAAGCAATACGGATTTAGGGAGAATTGTGGAGTAGACTTTGCGCTTGGTAAAGTGTATGGAGAAATCCTAGACGCGATTGATAATGGGAATTACGTTATGGCAGTGTTTATTGATCTAAAAAAAGCCTTTGACTACATCAACTACAATCTACTTTTATATAAATTAAAACTTATGGGGCTTCGTGGTGTTGTCCTATCCTGGATAGAGAGTTATATTAGTGATAGAACGACCCAAACTAAGGTTTATGATGATATTTCCGCAAAAAACGCTATGACCTGTGGGTTACCTCAAGGCTCAATTCTTTCTCCACTATTATTCAATCTTTTTATAAACGATCTTGAAAATCTTGATCTTGATGATAATTTAACCCTTTACGCAGACGATACATTGTATTTGGATTCCGATTTAATTCTTGATAGACTGTACGAAAAAACAAATGCTAAAATGTCCAAAATTAAAGATTGGTTTAATGGTAATATGTTAGAGATAAATAAGGAGAAAACTGTATATATGGTCATCACTGCTCGTAGTATATCTAGGGATAATAACTTACTTAACATTGTAGTTGACGGAATAACTGTAATCAAAGTGTCGGAAGCAAAATATTTGGGTCTTTGGATAGATGAACATCTAAAATGGTCTACTCATATAGATTCTGTTGTTAAAAAAGTTACTTATGGTATTTATCTGTTGCGTCGCAATCGCGAAATTTTTAATGTAACCATTGCTCGCCAACTATACTTTTCCTTTATTTACTCTCAGTTAAGTTACTGTATCTTTATTTGGGGTCATGCCTCTTTACATAACTTAAAACGACTAAATGTTCTGCAAAAAAGAGCGGTGCGAATCATTGATAATGCTTGTTATTTGGCCCATACTAAACCAATTTTCTTGAAACTTAACTTACTTACGGTTGAAGAAATATGTACATATAATGAGCTTGTTTTTATCTATAAATCTCTAAACCAATCCAATTTTTAATGTATTTCAACACAATCCTGCCCCTAACTATGAACTTCGCAATCAAAGATATCTATCAACTGATAAATGGCTTCCGATTCCTAATACTTAGTTTCGACTTAGATGAAGAATTATTCAGTGATTTACAAGAGTTTACTTGCCGATTGTACGCACCAAGAACCAATGCAAATTATCAAGCGGGGTATAGACTATAGAGACGCTCTCTAATCGCGTGTCCGGAAATACCTTTACCCCAAAGACATGTATGGGAAACAGAAAAAAATGGTCTATTGGACATCAAATAGATGTTAGGGCCCCCCGCACCTCAAGCTATACTAGAATTTTAGTAACTGCGCAAAGTCGTGTAAAAATTCTAGATGTCAATGCGTATCAAATGGCTTAAAATGTAGGGACGCCTGCAAACTACAGGACTGTTCAAATATGGCCGCTCCAGTGGAAACGGTACAAATGGACCTAAATGACGCGGAAATATAAATAATGCATACAAATTTCGTACAAATATTGGTTTAGAACTTGAAAAAGAACATTAAATAATTTTAGCTTAAATTAGTTTTTTCATTTATAATTAATCTTTAAGGGGCTTATTATTCTTTTGTTATGGTAAAAGTTAATATTGGCCTAACGTTTTTGTACCAATTCAAATAGTCTAGCGACTAAACATTCCTACTTCAAAATCCTATTTAAAAAAATTAACTACTTACCAAAATATAATATCTTAGGAACCAGCGGCCATTTTGCAAAATGGCGGCGAAACCACAAAGAAAGCTAATATGGCAGTATGGTTAGGTAAATCAATTTTACTTAACTTGGTTTCTAAGAAAGATTCTTTGAAAGTATTATTTCTTTTAAATTTGATCACTTTTTAGTGGATCTAAACCAACCTGTTTTAATTAAAAATCACATATTTATTATATCTCCGGTTCTATTGGATTGCTTTCTATGAATAATACGTTGAAAGAAAGCCAATTTTTTGTATTATTAACAAGAAAATTCGCAATTTTATTGTTCAATTCAGTTTTGAATAGCGACCGGAAATGTTCATATTGAAACAGGTGGTGTCACCGTAAATTGGGCGTGTCTACGGTGTCTTCAAAACTACTTCACATAGCGAATTCATAACACCGACCTGAAATGTAGCTCACTCAAAGAGCATTTACGTGACGTATAGAACGTCAAATTCGGACAAGGTAAACCTTAGATATTGCGCATTTAAGATGTTGCGTGGCCACCATCTTGAAACGGCCGCCATCTTGAAAAGCTACGGATTTCAGAGTGCATAATTGAAATTTGTCTTTTACTTGACATCATCTACCAGCCCTAAAAGTTTCGTTTGGTACCACCTAATGAGCCTGAAAAACTGTCTGGCTCATGTACTCTAATGTTATTATGTTAGTTGTGTTCAATAAAAGACTGTGCACTAAAAGTATACCATATATTTGATAAAAATATGTATATAATATCCAGCTGTTTCCAATTTTTTCAATATACTAGTTTTTTATTTTATTGTTATGTTTTTTTGTCGAAGAAAAACTTGAAGCCGCAACATAATTGACAACCGTCATTAAGTAGTTTCTTAGTTTCAGTCCAGTTGCCTAGTCCATGGAGTTGACGTTCGAATTTCCGTAGAGATATGTCGCAAAGGCCCACGTATTTGGGGTCGCAGTTGAACTGGTCGATCTGCGGGCAGGCTCCTTCGTGAATGATGTTTTTAGATTCATCTTTCAAGCGTAGTTTCGATTCTGGCCAGCATCTCACGCACACTTTTCTCAACATATCCTTGAAATTACGGCCCAATGCTTGTTTTTGGGAGTTTTGCATTTGTTACAAAATTGAAGGTCTTCTGGCCGTGACGAACCGGCATCTATCGTTTGAACGAAAGTACTCTTAGAAAGAATTTATGAAATTTTGAATTTTGTGCCAAACTTGCAGTCTGGAGTCGCGATCAAAAGTCCCAAGAGAACAATCGGGATCGTTAATGTCGTTTTCATCATAATTCGGCTAAAATACAATATTCATATTAAACATTGTTGGAAATATGCATATATATAAACTCAACCCAAACCTAACATAACCTAATCAACTCAATATTAGGTCCACCAAATTAGCCTTTTCAGTTAAAGGACGTAGAGAAGTTTAAAAACTTTTGCATTTCGTCTGTAAGCAATGGTAAATCGCAAAGCGTCTGCTTATTAGACGAAAATCCAGCAGTTCATGAGCTTTTCGCGTTGGCCACTGTGTGGCTCTGTCACTCTGTGCTAATGTAAGTTGCAGACTTGCTCAGTGTGCTCGTTCCAAGATATTGGATCTTACTCAAATGGTTAAATCCTGAAATAAAGTTCTGGAAATACAACAGCTTTCAGTACGCCTTATTTTAACTATTTCGAACTATTTTCATTCGGCCCCAAACCATTTTTCACTTCCATCGGGTTGAATTAGTTTCGTGATTTTAGTAAAATGTTGTTTGACAGTTTAAACTCGTTGAATTAAAAATTTAATTTTTAATTGCGCGTTCTTCGTTCGAGATATATACAATTTTGTAATCTGTTATTTTTTAGTAAATAAAGTGTTTTCTTGAAGTAAGCAATCGCTAGCTACTTAATTAATCACCACCAGACATTACAGCTTGGAAAGAAGCAGTTTCTAACATCTAGGAAGACACTGATACTTCGTGCCGTTTTTCTAAAATTTTGGGGTTCCTAAAAGCTTCCTCTAGTGGGACGCCGCCACTGTAAAAACGCGCCTTCTCTTTGGAAGAGATACACCAAGAATTGCTTACTTACCGATTCCGGCGCGTTGCTCTCTGATTAAAAACCCCAATGTTTTGCAAAAAGTACTCCAATTTCGAAGGGTAGTTTTATGTACTGCAATGTTGGAATCTCTGTCAGCGATTCCGAAGCGTCTGCAAATGGGGCTACTCTGCTTGACAGGGGGACGAAGGGAACGTGAATGCGAAACTAATATATTTGTAATTTACGGATCATAAATTCAGTGGAAAAGTGATATTAGAACAATGCTGATAATTTATTTTTATATTTTTATGCGAAGATGGTTTATCGACATTTGTTTTGCTTGTAGTAGTATAAATCCTGTTAAGGGGGAAGACTACAGTAGTCTTTCCCTTTAACAGGAGTTATAACTGTGGCCGTTGTCTACTTTCGCGCTATTTCAAGCTGAACTCTTTTAATCTTGTTTTTAACTTATAAAATTAATATTCAAGTGTAGAACTGCCTCTTCTTTAGTGCTTAAAATAATTTTGAAAATTTTAAACTTAAAAGTAATTAAGTTATTACGTTTTAATTCGGACCCCCGGAGCTAAACAAGTTGTGCAAGCGCCCAAACTACCCTTTAGTGAGGACCTGATAACTCGTTAACTATTAATATTATAATTATCAAAATTATTTTAAGCACTAGAGGAAGGTTCAGCCTATTATGAAAAATATAATTAACTTATGTAATTGTTAAAACAGAAACGTTCAGCTTGAACGAAACAGAGGCTTTTACTGTATTTTCCCCCTTAAGAGGTAAGACGGGCTTTCTCGCGGTGTAGGCGGTCAACATCTTCCGAGAGCCATAGAAGTAAATTTATAGCTTGCGCTACACATTCTTTTTCTCACGTGCAATTTTCCCATCCTATAGGACAGAACCCTTCAACTCTACGAATATGTTGTCGAACATGGAATTATATATACTTTCCGCAGGGGTGCTCAACAACAACTTGCACGATGAATCTTCTAGAATCCATGATTGGCAAACTAAAAGAGGGACAGTTTGTTGGTCTAGTATTTGTTGACTTATCAAAAGCATTTGATACCGTGAATCACGAAATTTAACTTAAAAAGAATTCGAAAAATCTAGTTTGAGTCATACTTGACAAATATAACTCCGTGGTTGCCCTAAATGGGTATATCTCACCTCCACTTACCATTCACAATGGCGTTCCACGAGGGAGCGTGTTGGACCGTTATTATTTCATATATATATACCGCGGATATCAATACGTGCCTCAAGTCACGTCCAGCATTTGAGCACGAGTATGCTACGTACATCACAGGATATAAAAAATCTAATGAGAAATGTAGGTATTACAAATCTTAAAGAGAAATTAATAAATCGAAAGAAAACTAAATTGATAAGGTAATAATCAGCTACATGTAGGCTAAACCCCAAGGCTCCACGTTAAGTCATCTAGAGACTTATATTGGCTTAGGCCTAAGGTGTTGCCTTGAGTATTAGCCTAGCTGATTATTTTAAACAGGTGGCCTGGTTACAATGATTATCTTCTCAACTTAAACATGTTTTCCCAGATTTGAAAAGCCTACCTAATCAAGATATTGAAAGAGTATTATCGTTTAAATACTTAGGTGTTATTATCGATGAAAAACTATTATTTCATGAAAACATTGACTACACAATAAAAAAGATTAAATCAAGACAGTGGCTTTTTCGGTCACCGCAAAGATTTTTAAGCTTTAAAACATTAAATATACCATATACATCCCTTATATTACCTATAATAACTTATGGAATTTATTTTTATTTCTCAATATTATTATTACGGTGCCCGCTTTGTGATGAAAATGACAAAGCTCCAAGCTTTAATTTGGCTCACCTTAGAAAATCTACATTCACTTGTTCTTTTACAAATTATGTATAAAACCCATAACAATAATCAACCAGATTATATTTTAAACCATTTTCAAAAAGGGAATTTATTGCACAGTTATAACACACGTGGTAGCGGATATAACTTTAATACAACAGCAAAAAATACAAAAAAAACCCTATGCAACAAGAGTATAAAAGAAAACGGCATAAAACTATGGCATGCTATCCCCGACAAAATTAAAAAATGTAAACACTTAAGGTGGTTTTAACAGAGAATTAAGTCAATATTTGAATGTCAATAATCTTTGTATAAATATGTTAATTTGTTTTAATTTAATCTTAGAACCATTTGTAAAGCAGTGTAACACTGAAACAAAAAGCTTTTATTATTATTATTATCATCATAAGTAACGTAAGAAACATAAGTAAGACACTTCCTATTCACCCAACGCAATTTTTTTTAATGATAGTCTGTTTCGCCAATGACAACTTAAGCCATTACGTACCGACGGACTGACAACTCTCCGCGAGCGGCTCCTAGTATTTGGAGGATGCCCGGAAAATTTATTGCGTTACTTATTAAATTGTTAATATGGAAAATAATGCTTCAATCTATGGAACATTGATGATAATTGGTACTTGGACTATTTAACAGACTTTCCCGGCAGATCTACAAACCATTTTCTAAAATTCTGTTCGATTTAAGTAGAATTTATTTCTTAGGTTAAGCCATGACCTGACCTTCCGATTATATTTGCGTTCAAATATTTCATTTGAAGCTCAGTTTCTATTCATTTGACTGTGTATCAAAAACTGTCTAGAGTTTAGTTTCTGGTAAAATACAAGTAAAAAATGAAGTTAAACATGTATTCAGTTGTTTAGGTTACGTTTGGAAGTCGGAAAGAAATATTACCATATAAAATAATTTGTTATCATACACTTCTGATACAATATAAAATTTAAATTTCAGCATAATGATGAAATCGAATATGATCCATTTTGTTTTTCCTGGACTTGGTCCAATAATTACAATTTAGACGTAACAAGTTTCTGTTCAACCTTCTGGCAGAAATGTGTACTTGGTTTAACCTTCGTTGACCTTCATGCACGTGATACCAAGAATGTTTAGCACAAACTATAGATTTACTTCTATGGCTCTCGGAAGATGTTGACCGCGCTTACACCGCGAGAAAGCCCGTCTTACCTCTTCACAGGAGTTATACTACTATAGAGGTCGGGGATGGTTAACTTTTATTCAATAGATAAAGCTCTCAAAATTATTCGTAAAACGTTTTGATCATGTAATTTATATTTCTGTATTATCCGATTAATGTTTTGATAAATTTGTAAAATTAATCGGAAAAACGACATTTTTTTCGATAAAAAGCTCAAATTTTACGAATATTACATGTTTTTTAATCATTTTCCGAAATATTAACCGGTAAATTTCTTTGTTTACATTTTTTTCCCGAAAAAATTAATTTAAACATGGATAATGATTAACCGTCCCCGACCTCTAAACTACTACAAGCAAAACGGAGGGGCCTAGTGTTTCTTAGAGAAACCCGAGGGGAACCGTTTGCAGGTCACACATTCTCTGTTCACCCGAATGCATTCTTGGTGAAACTAATACGATAGCGATTGTGTTCAAAAAGCAGTTAACAAATGTCGATAAGCCATCTTTGTATAAAAATAAATTCTAAACGTAATTATCCACTGAATTTATGATCCATAAATTACAAATATATTACATTCGCATTCACGTTCCCTTGGTCCCCCTATCAAATAGAGTAGCCCCTTTTACAGACGCTTCGGAATCGCTTACACCAAGTAAAACAGAGATTCCAACATTGCACCACCCAAAACAGTGACCGCGCGATCGCCGTGTCCAACTTTTTTGATTGAACTGTGCAAAGTAAGAAATTCTAGATTATATGCTGGGTTAATTGACCTTCAGAAAGCTTATGATTGTATTCGCCACAATCATTTGTGGTCAGTTCTAAAGGATTGTGGGTTTAGCGAGAATACAGTTGGTCAAATGAAGAAATTATACGACGGAAGTTCAGCAACGTATTCCGCCCAAGGTATCACGGCCCCTCCATTACTATGCCCTATCGGATTACGGCAAGGTTGCCCACTCTCTCCAACTTTGTCACTGATCTATATTAAGGGTTTGGCTGTTGCATTATCAAAACCTGAATTGCTTTATATACCATGTCTTCTGTTTGCAGGTGACATAGTGCTTTTATCCAACACCCCCGACCATTTTAAATTGCTCCTGAAAGAGGTACCACATTCGCAAATGCCAGCTCAGGTCTTCGCTTCAGCAAGGATAACTCACGGCTACTTATTTTCCAAAGGTCTACTCAAAAGGATTCTATAGCGCCGGCTAAATTTTTTACTCTCCAGAATAATGTTCTTGAAGAAGTTACTGAATATGTTTACTTGGGAATTACTATCTGCACAGAGGATAATTATAAACGATTTTGAGCGTAAGATGGTACTAAAGGCTACTCGTCTAAGATAGGCTGTTAAAAACTTATCAGATAATTCCTATAATAAATATACAGTGGCTCGCACGCTGTGGAAGGCCGTAAGCGTTCCCGCATTGACCAATGCTAACAAAGTAATTTGCCTGTCCAAGGTGACTCGTTCAGCATTTGAATTTACACAGAGGGACATGGGAAGAAATACTCTCTCTGCAGGCCTTTATTCAGCCAATACCGCGATTAAGGGATAACTTGACTGGAGCCTCTTTGAAGAAAGAGAAGCTGCCTCCAAATTGAAATATCTTGGTCACCTTCAGTTGATACCTACTGATCGGTTTCCAGGTGGTTTTCTGTGCCTCGCGTCAAGAGGGGGTCCAGACTTCTCTTTTCCGTCGCATTGACCAACTGGACCGTGTATATGGCCGTGGTACAGTTAGAGGTGGAGCAATAACTGAAGAAGAATGGGCCTCGATAGTCACAAATGCAGCTCAGGCACTATGTTTTGGCCAGGGTCAATCGAAGTCAAGCCTAGAATTATACCGTGCTAAGACCAAACCTGCAGCTGAATCGTTTTATGATGGTTCATGGTGTAGCGGCCTCCTATTTGCTGCCCGTACCGAGTCACTTTTAACAGCGCAACGTCAATATGAACTGACTGCTTTGTCACACAATTGTAAGCCGTGTGGATGGAATAAAGAAGACTTAAGTCATATTCTGTTATACTGCCCGAAGTTCGAGGTGGATGAGGACATTCGCCAGTGCCGAATTTTGGTAGAATCTATCCCAACTTGAACTCTTGCGGATTTGCTCGGTTTTAAGGGAGACTTGAGTCATCTTGGAATTATCAAACATATTTTAGTAACGTGGCGAAAACTGAAGGATGAATGGCTAAGACTCAATTGTTAAATTACTCCTCCCATGCGAACTTTTTCTTTCTATTATATACTGTGTTTTTAACGTTCAGTGTATAAATATTTTACCTTTAACTGTGCTCCCACCTTTTCGTGCTGAGCCGCACTGTTTCAAAAGGGTTGTACTACATACAGGTTGTTCAATAAATCTTGAATTTATAAACGGTCGGCGGCGCAAAAAAACGATTGCCATCGAGGTCTATTTCGAAGCAACGATTGGTGAAGCTAAAATTAAATTTAGTTCCAGTTCTCTGCTGCAGCACAGTCAGCCTCAAATAGCGTCCCGCATATAAGACGAACAAAGAACGCAGAATTAAAAATTTAACTTTTAGAGGTCTGTTGCCTGAATGAAAATAGTTCAAAATAGTTAAAATAAGGCGTACTGAAAGCTGTTGTATTTCAAGAACTTTATTTCTGGATTTGACCATTTACAAGCGTGAGTAAGATCCAATATCTTGGATCGCGCACACTGATCAGGTCTTCAACAGTGGCCAACGCGAAAAGCTCATAAACTGCTGTATTTTCGTCTGCTAAGCAGACGCTTTGCGATTTATTATTGCTTAGAGACGAAATGCAACAGTTTTTAAACTTCTCTATGTAACTGAAAAAGCTAATTTCGTTATGTTAGGTTTCGGTTGAGTTTTAAAGTTATATAGGGTAATAATCTAACAATGTATATTTCCAACAAAGTTTAATATTTATATTGTAGTTTAGCCGAATTTTTATTAACACGACATTAACGATCCAGATTGTTTATTCGTACTAATTACTAGGCAATTTCATTTTTAAGGTGCCAAATACTTCTTGAATTCACGAATCTGTTGGCGTAAATTTAATTTGAATCAAGTTGAAGGGCTCTCAACTAAAACTGAAAACAAAATATGGAAAAAAATGTAAAATAGGGACTAAATAGGGACCACTGTAAATCAAAATGAGATCTTTATTTGAACTAAATTCCAAAACTGAATAGTTCCGCTTTTGTAACAGTGAAGTTCGTCCTAGGATTCAATTGATGTTATCTCATAGGCAGCTAACCCACAGCTTTGACTATTTTGTCAACAGTACTTGAGCATATGTATAAAAACGTTTTAAACCTATGGTGGTTTCCCTGTACTTCATGAAAATTGGGTACTTTAGGGACCAAATCCTGATTTTAGGTTACATTAAGGACCCTGAAAAAATAGGGAACTTTAAGGTATTTTAGGAACCTGTTGGATGTCCTGAAGCTTACCGAATAACTTCACGAACTTAAAAGAAAAGACATTTAACAAACAATAGCGCTTTGTAGATAATCTTACCATTATTGAACTCATCACAGTGCCGTAACGCTGCCTCGTGACGTCACAAGCGGAAATCGTACAGTAACAATTTAGGTTTTTTCGATGAGTTCGGGATTCACTTATGAGTTACTGAACAGACACCAACCCAACCCAGCGGTGCCCGAATGGTATAAACTTTGTTATTGGTGCCTTTGAGAAACGGGTCTTCACACTATACACTCCATGTTACAACGTTAAACAAATTTTTCATTGGTGGATTTTATCCAGTTGAGTCGCGCTGAGGTGATGGTTGAGGAGGATCAGATTTACAGATATAATTAGTAAACGCTGATCGCGTCCTTCAAAATATTTAATATACTAAAATTAACTAATAAGGTTACGTCCTCGCGGGCTATTCTGAAATTTTCAAGGGTGCAGGGCAAGGTGAGGGGCCCCTTCTGGGTTCTATTTCGCCGGGACCTGGGGATTTGGTGAGCATCACCACCTTCTTAACCCCTACTTCCAAATCCCTTCAGAGGCAAGAACCACTAGTGTTGCTAGTTTTTCTTAACTTTTTTATGCCAAAATTTTGTCCATTTGCGTAAACTATATTTGAGTAATAGTTTTCCAGTTTCAACCAAAATCAATCTCCTTAAATTTTATACTAGTTCTTAAAATTCCCTGACTTTCCCGGGAATTCCAAATATTATGGCAACCTTGTGGAAACCCAAGGTTCGTAAATCGGGCATGCTCTAAGTGGTGGAAACCGAAGTTGGGATTTATTTTATAATCATCCTGGACCTAGGCAATGGTCATACTGTTGCTTGAAACCAGTTTTTACGGCGAGTTCCTCAAAGTTTCATTTGTTTGGGTTTCAAGGTCTTGCGTGACCGTGGCTAAAGTATACTGTAATTTACCCTAAATATAGAAAAAAAATTACAAAAAACCAAAACCAACTCGTCTGGCAAAATTTTACAAAAGTTACAATAGATCAAGAATTTATAAATCCAAATTTGGTATACACAAAAGTAAAATCGAAATACGAATTCAAATATTCAGAAAAATCTATAAACTATGTACTTCCCATATCTACAAGCTTACGTTTAATATTGAGTGTAAAAGAAATGGTTATCTATACAAATTTCGCTCTTCTATTATTTTACAAAAAGTGTTGCATCGCAAAAAAGAAACACGAGGCTTTTTTTTTTAAATGAATCGCACGTAGAGAAGTGTAAAGAGATACTGAATTCTAACGTGAAGTAAATAATTTAAGTTTATAAACGTTTTCAGTTGCTATGTTTATATATTACCAAGAGCGTATTCAAGTTATCAGATAATATCCTGCCAGCATACCATAGTGTCAAGGGGAGTACCCGAAGTGTTTATTGCCGATTTTGTTCAAAGTCGGGCGTATTGTAGACCTAAATGAGATATGAAATTTCCCAAAAGGAGACGTTGCACTACCCATTCTATTTGCCATGGCAACCGAAAATGTTTTTGACCACTTAAAACAAAAAATCTCAAATTTAAAAAAGCATGGAATTTTCTCGGTTTCACAGGGTACTTACTACTACCTAGAATTTTTTTTAAAATTGCAAATTTTAATTTGTTTTTAGGCATATATTATTTTTTTGGTTGAGATTGAAATAAAATTAGCGAAAGATAATATAATAATTTAATTTAAACCAAAAAAATCCAATTCTTTTTTAAATATAATTTTTTTTAAACATTTTCGGTTGCCATGGCAAGTCGAATGGGTAGTGCAACGTCTCCTTTTGGGAAATTTCATATCTCATTTAGGTCTACAATACACCCGACTTTGAACAAAATCGGCAATAAACACCTCGGGTACTCTCCTTGTTCGTTAGACTTAGAGTACACTAGGAACGGCGGAGGGGCGTGGGTTTTTCTTCGGGGTTATCATGCGGCAAACCAAGTGATTCCTACATATTCTCTGTTCACACAAATACCTTCTTGATATTACTATTTAAGTTTAGAAGGTTAACCCTAATTTTTCAATAGATGGCGCTGTGAAAGCGGTAGAAATAGTGTTTATTCGATTAAAACCATTATAATTCAGTATATCTTCAAGCAATCCCATCAAAGACATTATTTACAATAATGATTACTTATTACTCATATCATCGGAACCGCTCTGCTCCGATGGATAAATTGAACTGATGATTCGATCGCGAAATTCTTCGTCTTCGGGATACTCCGCCATTTTCTCAGCATTCGGAATGTAATGGGTTCCCCGATAGTGTTGGAAGTATTTTCCCACTTCGCTGTGAGTCAACGCTCTTGGTCTCTCGGCCAAAGACAAATTTTCTGGACATAAAAAACCAAATATATATTAAAAGTATCTAGTGAGAGCTATTCACGAGACAGACTGCATTACGGGCTTCGTCGCCGTTTTGCGTCCGCTTGCTAACGCGTCACACGTAAACATACTACAAAACATTAATAGTGTTACATTGTTAATCAGTTTCAACTAGTCTAGAGGTTTAGTTTTACTTTTAGATTCGAAAAAATGACCGAGGCCTCTTTTCCGGAAAAATTTCCGTATTTTACCGAAAAAAATAAAAAAGTTTTCATTCCATGATAAGTCTAATATATTGTTTACAAATTTAAATAAAGCGGCATTTTCGCCTCATTTTTTCGAATAATAAAGTAAAACTAAACCTCTAGACTAGTTCCAACTGATTAACAATGTAACACTATTAATGTTTTGTAGTATGTTTACTGATATTAGACATTTCATATCGATAAAAAGTTAAAAACATTAAAAACCTTTAAAAAATAATTGGTGTTTCAATGTTTTATTTTCCGATTTCCGGAAAATTTTTGGCATTTTATTTTTACGGAAAATTAACAACACTAGTCCAAACAGAAAATCGCCCCGTCGTGTACCCTATTTTACCTAAAATACCTTCGTAAAGTATGTGGCCAAAAAAGGCTTAATTATCTAGCCATGCATACAGATATTTTTCTAAAGATATCGACGTAACTTTTATTATCAATGTATTCCATGACGGATGTGAGATTTGAAAGAACACTTTAAAAAATATATATACATTTCGAGCTGTACAAGTTTTAAGCATATGAATCTTTGGATAAAAAATAATGACCCGGGCCGCCACAGAAATGTTTTCAGATCGCCGCCGCTGGCCAGGGGCGCGTCAAAATTCTAAAAATTCTTCCCTTGATGATAGTGAGAATTCTTACTTCTCAAAATTTTGACGGTCCTTCTCGCAGGAAGTGACGTAATCTCTTCTCACAAGTTCTCTTGTGTTCGAGTACTCGAAAACTAAGCCTAACTGTTTAATTACTTGAAACCCTTTTTAAAACTAAACCGAATTCCTCGAAAACTCGGGGGAAAAACTCTACTTGTAATTTTAGAAACTTAAAACTCGACTCAAACCCCTAATAGTACGGGTAAAAGAGGCCCAAAAAGAGCTCTCCAGCGGCAAAATTCGTCCCAACTTGCAATGTGGCCTAAAAATTCTATTTTGATGTCTACTTTGAGGATCCGATGAGTCCGCAGCGATGCGGGGTGGACAACACAGTTTTTTGGGGGGGGGGGGAAGGGGGGCAGGAGGGGGCAGTTGTCCCCCTAAATATCCTTTCACCGAATTGAGCCGTGTTTGGTGTTGTTCCCGATGGTAAATTTCACCCTGAGTCAAATGCAACCCACCATATGCCCTTAAGATGAACCGTTTCCGAGTTATGGCCGAATTTGTACTGAATCGCGTGGTTTTTTCTCTAATTTGAAAAAAAAAATCCCCAAATATTAAATTTAGCAATCCGGTCTAGTTGGGTATCGTGTCTGAAGTATGTTTTAAAACATACTTCAGACACTTGACCGGATTGCTAAATTTAACATTTAGGGATTTTTTTTCATATTAGAGAAAAAACCACGCGATTCAGTATAAATTCGGCCATAACTCTTACGGGCATGTGGTGGGTCGCATTCGACTCAGGGTGAAATGTACCATCGGGAACAACACCAAACACGGCTCAATTCGGTGAAAGCAAATTTAGGGGGGCAACTGCCCCCTCCTGCCCCCCCCCCCCCCCAAAACTGTGTTGTCCACCCCGCATCACTGCGGACTCATCGGATCCTTAAAGTAGACATCAAAATAGAATTTTTAGGCCACATTGCAAGTTGGGACGAATTTTGCCGGTGAGCTACCCTCTTTTACCCGTACTATAAAATCAAGACTAGCACATGGCTAGATCTGCTTTAAATTAAATGAAAGATATTTGAGGCGTATTCTTTTATCCGCAGTTCCACCACCTTCCTGAATTGGCCAAATATTAAAGCAACTGTTGGCTTGACGCGAAGCAGCTCTTTTTCTCAACCGATGTCGCTAGAGTCAAAATATAAACAAGATGCTTAAGCTACAATCTACATTTTGACCCAAAAGGCAGGATTTAAAAGTACTCCTCGCGTTGATTGGCTCGTTTGTAAAATTTACAATAACTTAAATTGTAATGCTTTATAACAATATATTTTATATGGGATATATACTCATTTGGTCGACTTTTCAGTCGGCCAAATGAGCAGACCATTTGGCTGACTACCCTTTTAGCCGAAATTCAGGTTGGCCAAATGAGCAACCCATTTGACCGACTGCTCATTGGGCCGATTGCTCAGTCGGTCAGATGAACGGCTCATTTGACCGACTGTTATACTATAGCCTGTCCTATACTATGTCTTTAGAGTTAAGTTGACTTATAGAACGGGCAATGTATTCTAAGTAACATACAGCCCCGTTCTTTATAACCAAGCTTGGCCTTCTAAAACGCGACCTAGAGGACAGTACCTAGTATCGTTCAACCGCCAAATGAGTAGTTGGCCAAATGAGTAATCAGCCAAATGAGCAGTCGATCAAATGGGCAATCGGCGTAACGTGTTTTTTGTAGTCGGCCAAACCAAACTTACGACGTTAGTCTCACCGCCAGTGAAAGCATTCAGGTACCCAAGAATATGGGAGTATAGCAATAGCAAATCACTATTACCAAGAACGCATAAAGGTACTAAGAACTATGAACCTTAACATTCGCCCATGCTGCCTTGTTGTTATACTTTCAGAAGCAGTCTAAGGGCCCGTTGCAAAAGTCTGCTTTGCTAGAATCGCACATGTTAAATTCTATGGGCTAGCACTTTGGCTAGGGCTTTTGCAACAGGCCCTAAGCAGTCGACGGTCCTCTCTCTATGTAAAAATCCATTACACCAAGGCCCAAGTTAGGCTTAAGCCATCGGAAAAGTATAACATCATGGCGCCACCATTTAAGTTTTTCATAGTTCTTAGTACCTCTATGCGTTCTTGCTATAACAGGGTGTTTAAATAATGAAGATTAAACATTTAATTATAGAAAAATTATTTTTAATCTTTGTACAGCCAAAGATTTGATTTAAATCAGATTTAATCATACAGTGTCCTAATAATCAAGGTAGTAATCTAGCCCTCAACCTGGCATACTTTGTAGCGTTACTTGCTTGTTAGTCACATAACATAAATATAGATGGCGACTGTCTGTGTGAAAGAGTGCCACGAAAAATTGTAAAATAGAACATGCATGGAAGTTTCAATACAAAGTATGCAAGGATTAGTTTTAGAATATGTCGAAACATATTCTTGGTACCTAAATTCATACTTGGTCCTACCTTGAGCTGCATAACGATTTGAGCCATCCTCGGCCAAGACATTGTAGAACGGTTGCTTATCCTTGTGAGGTAAATTATAAACTCCCATTTGATAAATCCAATCTCGACTGGCGGCGCATGTCGGGTCCCATCCGAATATTAAACACAAATAGTTGTACCTGGCCATGTTCATTTCATTTAACATTAAATTAACATTTGTTAATTAATCAATTTAAACTCACTTTTTATGTTTCATTATCATCCCAACGGCGTATTCCACGTTAGGATTCTTGTGCCGTAGTTTTGGTAGAATCTGTTGAATTTGAAAATCTTTAAATTCGTATAATCATTTACACCAGTTTTTTAAAACAAAAGTTTCCATTGTGAATGTTGGATACCCCGGATAAAAATTAGAAGAGGAATAAAAACTGTAGCTTCCAGGAGGCGTTAAAACTATCTCAGAGTTCGAAACCTATTGCTTTTGTGTGATTAACTTTCAGTTAGTAATATTTCAATTGGTCAATGAAAAACCTTTAATAACATCTTCAGTTCGCAGGGTTCGAAAAATACCGGGTTTTTTCATTTAGGTGGGTTAGGTTAAAGTTTCCATATTTGTATAAGATGATATGTTAAAGTATACAGATACTGCAAAGCTGAAACGAAGGACTGGTAGAAGAACCAAGTTATACGTTAAAGTTACCAAGTCAGTTAACTTTGAAGTTTGTATCACATTCACAATTCAGTCTAAGATATATATTAAAGTGGTCATTATATAAATCTGAGATATGAAAGTGGTTTTTTTTTCTGAGATGGGTTTTTGGTTTTCGAACCCTGTCGATTCAGTTTAAATCAAATCTGCCTGGTATCTCATTGTTTCCTTAAAACCAAGAACGTATGTATGTAAAAGAACGTTGAACAAAAGGTATCGCTTGGGCCATGATTTAATCGGTTTCAGAATAACTCCGCCCTAAAATCCGCGTGCCACTCGCGCTTGAACTCGAAACGGTTTTAGCCTTTAGCGCGAGCCGCACGTGGTCTTTTGGGCGGAGTTATTCTGTAACCGATTGCATCACGGCACCAGGCGCCAATTTGACCGTTCAACGTTCTTATACATATATACGTTCTTGTTAAAACTGACGTCTTCCTACGTGATTGAATCGTATTTACAATTTCCATGCCCACTCTTGTGCCAGGGGGAACTATGACCAAGATACCCACACGTCATAAAATTATAAATAAATACTTTCTTTTATTCATATTAATTTTGGTTGCGCCTGATAGACCTTGTCACGTAGATGCCGAGGGTATTTTTTATTTTGGCCGCAAAGGATTATTTAATTTTTTAATTTTAAAAATTTCTCATTTTCATTGAATTTTATATTAATTTTGGTTGCGCCTGATAGACCTTGTCACGTAGATGCCGAGGGTATTTTTTATTTTGGCCGCAAATGAGTATTTAATTTTTTAATGTAATTTTAAAAATTTCACATTATTGGGCATTTTCACGTGTTTCGTTGTACTTATTTCCGTCGTGTATTCGCCGACACCACAGTTTCGGTGTCCTAATAATTTCCAAGTGATATTCCCGATATTCCCGTACTTTATAAAATCAATTACAGTTTTTGTTCATTTTCTAGGTGTTTTGTATTTTTGGGCCACAAATTGATATTCCCGTACTTTATAAAATCAATTACAGGTTTTGTTCATTTTCTAGGCGTTTTGTATTTTTGGGCCACAAACGCTTATTTCAGGTTGATATTAAAAGTATATACTTGATGCGTAAGGCTTGGTACTGTCCTCTAGGTCGCGTTATAGATTACCCATCGCTTTTTTTTTGTATGGGGTTGGCGAGGCGCCGCGCGCCCCCAGCGCTTGAGCGGCGCCGTTTAAACATTGGAAAAAATCAATATCAGCAATTTTTTTTTTGATCGGTTAAAAGCGGTATTTTAGATGCGAACTGATTCATAAGTAAAATCACGATAACGGTAAATGATACCAACCTCATATCGGTTTGGGTCCGACACTAACAGTACCTTATATGTGACTATTTTTGGGTAAGATGAAAAAAAAAGGAATCTTTGCTAAATGTAAATAGAAATCTTACCATAGGTGATTTTAGCTTCGATTCCAGAGATGCCATTTGACTAAGAGCAGCTTTTTGCATATATTTGACAATACCCTGTGAGGCAGGATCATGTTGCTCGATCTGTTGTAGGATGCCAATCACCTCCTTTAAATTCACGTTCAAATGCAGATATACCCGAGCGAGTAAAAGCTTGTGCTCCACTCCATCTGGATTGAGTAAGGATAACAGCTCTAAAATGTTTTGAAGAAACAAAATGCCATCTCCAATTCGTTCTCGTTGTCTGCCAACTTCCACGAGGTTCCAACACATCCGATGAAAGACTTGAACTGGTTTGGTGGGATTCATGCGGTTTGACTTTGATAATGATGATGAGCTGGAAAATGCTGGATGTTCAACAGGGTAACCTGGGACGGAATTATGACAACTTTCAGCATCCATAAACTTTCCTTCTCCAAAAACATCGATAAATGTGCAGTTTTGCGGAGGTGGTATTCTAAAATGTTGGATGAAGTTAATAATTATCTTAAATTATATCAATAATGTGGGCATGTGCGAGCCTTGATTTTTGGGTTTTGAGCCAAGCTTAGAGTATGAAAAATTTCACTTTTAGAATATCGAGCTAAGCTTTAAAATTTTATCGAGCTTTCGAGCTTTTAGGCTTAAAAAGGGGGTTTAGAGTAATCGAATAATTAGGCTTAACTGTATTTCATCAGAACTGGTAGAACTTGTACTTTCATCAGATAAGGAATCATTTAAACTAGAATCTTAACTTTCATCACTAGGTTGTACATATTTGTGAAGTCTTAAATTAATACCTGGCCATACAAGGGATTACAACAAGAAAATAGTGGACTTATGAAATGCCAAACAACTGACAATAAACAGCTGGGGCACCCTACATTATGTAACTTATCGTTTGGGTTTCGTTTTCTACATTTAAAATCAGTGACCAATCAGAAACCACTAGAACTTGTACCTCACCCAACAGTGGCATAGTCATAAATCCCTCAAGGGAGCGTTCAATCTATATAAAATACCTGAGAGGGGTCAAGAAGGGGTGGAATTTTAAGACAGCCAAAGCTACACAGAAGGGGGGGGGATTGGACAAGGAAACTCTCCCCTTGTCTACGCCACTGTCACCCAATAAGAAATCTTACGACGGGACCAAAGAGAATTGTTTTAGTAGCTTTTCCTACCATTTTTAAAAGCTTGCGAGTTGAGCCTTGGTACGAATAATAGTTTCGAGTACTCCAAAGTTAAGCCTAGGCCTCAATTTAAGGCTCGAGCTATTTTTGAGCTTTGCAACTAAGACTTTTAGAAGCTTGATCGAGTACTTGAATGAAATCGAGTACTCGCATATGCCTACAATAATGTTAATTTTAACTTACTGCGGATGTGATAACCACTTCAATAGAAAATGACCAGGGCAGTTGACAGGCAAACACTGTACACCTAGCCTATGAGCAACTGCAGAGTACACAAGACACAGAGTGATTGGTATTCCTCGTTTGTGGTCTAAGACCTAGAAAAATGATTTTCAATATACAATAAAGTCAAATAGACCAAGAGACAATAGTAGCATACTTCGTTAATGTAGCTATTTGAAGCATTGTAGTAATCATCCCTATTACCAGAAAATCTGTGTCGTTGGAACATGACATGATTTATGGATAATAGAATCGTACGACACTCATCAACACTCCATACAGATTCAGATAGAGTCGTTTCTGTATATAATAAAATTAAACTTGGCTAATTTGATGATGCAAGACTTTAAAACCTGTGAACACATTCAATTAATTGTGATACATAAAACTACATGCAACAAACCCCTATTAGTGGTTGAAGAATTATGAAAAAGCTCTAGATCGACACTCAAGCGACGAGCAGACACGGGCCAGTTAAAACGACTCAGCATAGAACTAATTTAACCAGTTGCGTGACCCTAACTTTAGAGATTCTACCACTTCCATTTGTTTTCTGTTTTGTATTGAAGAAATTTTATTTAACTTATCAAAACAACAATTAAACAAGGTTTAATCGTCCAAATATATTGTACCAAAATGGAGCTCAAGTTTAGCAATATCAATTTCTAATCCATTAGTTTTAAAGTGTTGGTTTGCAACTCCATCAGTGCAATTTGTAAAACTTACAATTGATATTACTATTTAAGGGGGTCCCAAGAAGCTACATTTAGACTTTTTACAATAAAGCAAGTGTCGAATCTGCATTAAGTGGCTCTTTTTGCAACAGATGTCGCTAGTGTCGAAATCAAAACAAGGTGCTTAAGCTACATTTTGACGTAAAAGGCGGGACATAAAAGTACCCCTCTTGTTGATTTGCTTGTTTGTAAATTTGTCAATAACTTAAATTACAGTAATCTTTACGATATATATCGGATGTATAATTTAGTTTAAAGTTCACTAAGTAGAGTATAAGTTGTCTAATTACATTAATTATAAATGGTTCTCTGACGACGTTATTGTTTCGCCGTTTTGAATTTTAGCTTCCTTTGCCATTAAGAGATGGCACCACGCTCTCCAGTAAGTCGATTTTTCGAAGAATCGGATAAATTCATTGCCATCTCTAATAACAAGGGCCTTATCATAATACAGGTGGCAATGAGAGTGCGGACAGTTGCTTTAAGCGTATGTATAAAAAGTTTAAAACCACTAATCTAATCTAGCAAAGTTAAGATACGATACCTGGATTTTTAATTTCAAAATTGACAACAGGATGCTTCGGATAGTTTGATTTCAAATAATCTTGAACATCCTGAGCAAGATTCGTTAGCTGAGCTGATATTCTATCTCCACTAATTGCCTCTGATGGTTGACACCACTGAGCAAGAAGGACAGCACCTACATTTATAATCAAATTAACAGAAATTAGCCAAAACTATTAATTACATAATCAACAAAGATCGTACAGAATGTAACATTTGATTTTCGCTGATATTTTTAGGTTCTCGCTTATATTTTTAGGTTCTAAACAGTGAAACTTCAATTTTGGCATTTTCAAGTGTTTTTTTTAAGTCAAATCAATTGATTTTTTAAATAAGAATTTTTTTTGATTTTATTGATTTCTATACAATAGACTAATGGCACTCCGTAGCTTTGACCATGGTCGCCATTTTTTATCTATAGGAAAAAGCATGGGTGACGTGCCGTGACGTCACACTGCCATTACTCTATTATAAGTAGTTTTTTTTTGGGTCTAATAGACACTTCAATAAATCATCCTCCCAGGAAATAACCAAGAAGTAATATTTCCGAGAGCCAGGACCTGCAAATCACTGTTTATATAGTGCTAGTTAAAATAAGGGAAATTTTTAACCTTTACAGCAGCAACAAGCGTTCCCTATGACGTTCCCTTTTAACCAGCTAGCTTTTTTGACATATTAAGGATTCGCAAAAACACCATGTTTTACAGGTGAAAAGTTTCCATTATTTCCACAAGCACTGGCTTTCTGAAATATTACTTCTTGTCAATTTCCTGGGAGGAGGATTTATTTAAGCGCCTATTGATAAATGTTTCTACCTTTGGTGTCTAAGGACTTTGGCCGACACCATATGTTTGTTCTAGAAATTTTTCTACAAATTACATCCATTTCGTATGAACTCTGAAATTAAAGCGGCAACACAAGGTGGTAGGACCAATTGCATTGCACATAAATCTTTTACCCTTTTCTAATAACTGTTGATTTTCTGGTAGAGAAAGAAAATTTGTCCATTCTTGCTTCAGGTGCTGGTGTTTTAAATGGCGTAAGACACGAAGTGCATAATATTTATCTGTTAAAAATTCCAACCTCAAGAATAAAAAAAATTATTAAAATACTTTTTTGGATCTATCAAAAATGGCACATGAAAATTTTGTCAGAGGAACCACATTCACATATAACATTAATACTTTATTGTTGTTAGTTCTGAGCCACAGGTCTGTGCCACATTAAAGATAATATCAGAAATTATATTAGCAATATGATATCGTTACCAATATTGGGCTTTTACTGATTAATTTGCATCTAAAATAACGATTTAACTGAAAAACAGCTGATACCAATTTTACCAAATTATATAAAACTGATCAGTATCGATTTCCCACATCAGAATTAGCAAAAGTAAACAGATATAACCAGGAAGTCTCTAATTTTACCTGAGGCAGGGCTTGAATCTCTGATTACATGAAAACCATTGGCAGAGGAGGAATAAGGTTCAAATTAGTATGGGTGTGAGAGTCCTGTTTTTTGAAATTCGAGTAGAGTCTCGAGTCTTAGAAACTTGGACTCGCGAGTCCTCGAGTCCAAATATTAAGGACTTGATCGAGTCCTCGAGTCCTAAAGAATTAGGTTTAAAGCTTTTGAGTCCAATACGAGTCCGGAATATTTTTAACGCGTCCAATTCGAGTCCTAATTTTTATCGAGTTCAATTCGAGTCCTAAGTTATCGTGGCCAATTCGTCTGAAATTTATTTGCCGCTGTTTAAATAATCATTAAATTTATTAATAGTGGTTTCTAATTAATTAGTACGATATATTTTAATTTTTAGGACTTTTAATAATGGGCTCGCCGAGTAATAATGGACTCGCCGAGTAATATTTGACTCGCTGGGTAATTTTCAAGTTATCTATTTACTCGAGTCCGCTTCGGGTAATTATGTACCCTTTCGTGGGAATCGGGTACCCGTACGAGTAATAAAATTACGTATTCCGACTCGATAAAGAGTACTCGCAATTTTCGATTACTTGCACACCACTACAAATTAGAGACTCTCTGTTTATGTCTATTCACTTTTGGTATTAGTATCCGTTGAAATTCAAAATTCGTATAGGTATGGGAATCAGTCAACACTGAATTATATTGAAAAACTAATCTAGAAGCAAAACATACAATTAATCAAAACTCAATAATAATAAAATATTAATTTAGATGTCTGTTAGTTTTCTCCATTACAAAAATAAAATTTGACATATTTCTAAAGCAATTTGTAATATTTACTTTTTGCCTTCATGTAATATCCTTTCTAGCTCTTGAATTGAGAAATAATAGGCAAAAGGGTGGCTAACTAATGTTTCAAAATGAGCAAACGTTTCGTGAGACATTTCATCTTGCTTATAGAACTGGCTGGACATTTGTGAAACTTTGCGGTACATGGATTTCCCACACACGTAGCACTCAACAAACTCATATTTCCAGTCAACACACCGTCCTTTTTGATAAAGTTTGCTTAATTTAGGCCATCTGAAATTCAAAATTAGGTCTATGATAGTAATAAAGTAAACCTACGATTACACCAAGGCTTAGAATGTTTCTCACTTTTGGCAAAACTTCCTCCTCCACAATTCATTACTATTGCAAACTTCTCTTAATTTAGTGCAAACTAATGAAAGCCGACACAAATCGGCCACTTTTATTGTTGGAAATGATAAAATATACTCCAATATTTCAGCAGGTAAATCTTCAACATTTTGCACGGCTGACATTTTTGTACGCAGTTTGTGATGTTGGGGGGTCAGAAAAGAACCATAGACATAATAAAGAAATAGACACCTTACGCGGAGTTTGATTTGCCAAAAATATACGGGAGCGATAACTAGCAGACAACCGGTATTTGTTCCGTATTCCTGTGGTACCACGTTTAAGCGACGCCTGTCGATTAGGCGAGAAAATACCAAATCATCATTACGAAATATTGTTGGCATGGACATCTTACCAGATCACCACGAACATGTTTGATCCTGAAGTTGGAATCGAACATCATCATTAAGAAAGTTATTAATTTATATTGCAAGCTCTGACTCCACAAATTAGCGAAGGACAAAAATCTAGATATGAAGTGTCAAGCCATCAGACTTAAATTGTCAAAGCTAATTTTTTTTCAAGGACAATAGCTACATACCTTTAGTAGAATCATTATTAATCCAAGGTAGAATCATCCTTTTCATCAAAATTCCATTTACTTTTGTTTACAATTTAGAATCTCAGAATATTCCCATAACAAGCCATAACCACAAGTTCCACAACAAACCAGATAGTTACTTAAGCCTTTGACAAAATATCATTTCGCAAATACAATTTTTTGTTTTTAATTATAAGATCATCTGCTGCTTTTTATTTGGGTTTTGAAAGAATTAATTGACTTATTTAAAAATTATAATAAAAATTTACCTTATTTTCAATTATCACAGCCAAAATATTCGCGAATCACGTCAGAGTACCTAAAAGATTACAAACACGAACATGTGTGACGTGATGATTTTGTATTTTCTCGCCTAATCGACAGGCGTCGCTTAAACGTGGTACCACAGGAATACGGAACAAATACCGGCTGCATTGAGTTGGGAATAATACTATCTAGAGCCCCAGTTCAAATTTTCCCCATAGGCTTTAACACAGCATTAGTGAAGATAGGAACGAAAATCATGGGAGGGTTATCAACTACGACAAAAGCCACCTATGAGCGAAAAATTCAACTATTTAAATGAAAAATTCTTCGATGGCCCCGGCCGCCACCTATTAGCGACTTTGTGAACTATTACAATTTTAACTTTTGAATTGAAGAGGGCAAGCGACGCGTTTTTAAGAAAAATTTTGAAAACGCGTATATGTATATCTGAAAACTCTTTATTAACACAATAAAGGTTTCTTTTGTGAGTTCTTTACTATTTTGTAATAGATTTTGAGTGAAATTTTAAGCATAATGGGTAGGAAATGCGCACTAATATTCCAAAAAAATAGAAGACATTTTTATTCTAAATTATTCAAAATTACAATAAGGTTTCCAGGTAAAGTGAATCCTTTGTTGTTAGACCATTACTTAGATAACTTTTTTCAGAAAACGTACACGTCGTACAGTAGAAAGTGGGGTGGGGGAGTGTTAACACTTTCGCCTCGCAACAAGAGGAGCCGGGTTCGATCCCAGCTAGTGGCCCTGGGTGAAAATCCGGAACCACTCCTTCTGCGTGAAGTTTATAAGTTCTCTCCCCACTGGTTTACCCCCGAGATCTTCGATTTCCCCTTCCCATAAAAACTGGCTGAGGTTAACGGTCATAGTTAGTGTATATTCTTTATTATTTATATTCATTATTTATTTATTTATATTCATTATTTATTAATTTATATTCATTATTTATTAATTTATATTCATTATTTATTTATTTATTTATATTCATTATTTATTTATTTATATTCATTATTTATTTATATTCATTTTTTATTTATTTATATTCATTATTTATTTATATTCATTATTTGTTTATTTATATTCATTATTTATTTATTTATAATCATTATTTATTTATTTATATGCATTATTATTTATTTATTTATATTCATTATTATTTATTTGTATTCATTTTTTACATACTTTATTTTGTTTTAGTGCAATTTAATCTTTTAAAATACTCTAAATTATTTCAAAATGAAATATGATTTACCAAGAAACTTCGTTGTTTTGTTTTTTAGCTTTAAATTATAATAGTTCACAAAGTCGCTAATAGGTGGCGGCAGGGGCCATCGAAGAATTTTTCATTTAAATAGTTGAATTTTTTGCTCATAGGTGGCTTTTGTCGTATTTGATAACCCTCCCATGATTTTCGTTCTTATCTTCACTAATGCTGTGTTAAAGCCTATGGGGTAAATTTGAACTGGGGCTCTAGATAGTATTATTCCCAACTCAATGACCGGCTGTCTGCTAGTTATCGCTCCCGTATTTACCCCCCGTAGAATCTTGGGTCTATTTCTTTATTATGTCTATGGTCAGAACAGTGGTCAGAATAAAGTTCTACAAGTTTTTGGTGTATATAGCGGGGGGGGGGGGGGGGGGGGCTTCACACCAGGCGCGCAATTTAAAAACCAACAAAACAAAAAAGTTTGTAATGTTTGTTTACAGTTACCAAAGATAATTTAGACTCGTACTTAAATTATCTTTGCAGTTACTGAATCTCTTTATTTTGCCTCCAGATTTATTTATGACAAAAATAAAATAATTGCTCAATAAGCCTCAGGTGGGCTTTTGTTTGAGCATCGCTACAGAAAGACGCAAAACCAAAAAATTAAAAAAAAAATTAAATAAAGGGAGAGACGAAAACAAATGAGTAAATTTGGAAATATTGGTTAAAAATCAAGTAACGCGAGAGGTATCTTTAAAATGAAAAAAGGCAGAGACATGGCGGCGAAACGTATGGCGATTGGGGATAGAAACAATCTCTTGGGGAAGGGAATTCCAATCATTAATCACACTACAGGAAAAATGATTTAGACGCTGAGCGGTACGAACTAGGGGCTTGGAGAGTTTAAGGGAATGGCCCCGAGTTTGGGAGGAACTAAGAGAGAAGAAATCGTCAAAATTTTGATTTACGTTATTATAAAAAAATCGTGAAGCAAACAGAGATCATTAACACGGTGTCGAAGATGTACCCAGGGGCGGCTTAAGGGCCGGGCAACCCGGGCAACTGCCCGGGGCGCCGTTTTGAGAGGGGCGCCAAAATTGAGTTGTGCGCCTTTTTAGTTTACCAAGAATTGGATTTCTTTATAAAAATTTTAATGAAAGCATAACATAATTTGAAAAATCCTTAGCTAATTAGAAATACAAACCGTTTTCCCAACCAAAATGTCCAACATCGTCGATGATTGTTTTTTTGCGACTATTTATTTTAAAATAGTAAATAAACCATAAAACTACGGTGCTTAGTTCTGACGGATAAAGCATTTCCCTGGTATTTTAATTATAAACCAGGGTATATAATATGAAGAAGAAAAAGTGGTTGGGCGATACTACAAGAATAGAAGTGTGTCAGAATTTTTAGCCCGGTGTACCTAGCAACAGAGACCATACCACCGGAGGCCTATCATCATAGTGCCCTACGCTAGCGTCCCCAAGCCCGGACAGGTGACAAATCCAGCATGGGTAGTAGCGTGGGTCTAGCCAGTAAGAATTTGCCTGTACACCGATTACGTAATCATTAATGAGTTCAGATGATTACGATGAGTACAGAATGATTACGATGAGTACAGAATGATTATGATGAGAACATAAGGATTACGATGAGTACACAGGCAACCCAAAACTTTAAAATTGTTACAGATGAGTAATTGAGTACGGGATAATTCCAATGAATAAGCGTGATTACAGATTATTACGCACTTTACAAATGATTACAAGTGATTACAGATGAGTACGCGTTATTTCATAATGATTACGGTGATTACAGATGAGTACGAAGATTACAAATGATAACGGGATTGCAGAAGAATACGTAATCATTACAGTTAGGGTGTACACCGATTACGGGAAGTCGATAGCCCCTCGGGTAGTAGTACCCTACTACTGATGGTCGGACCTTTGACGCAAGCCACTCAACCCAGCAGAAGGTGCAGCAATGAGCGGACCAATTCTTACTACAGCCGTGCGAGTAAGAGTGGATGCTATAGCAACTCCTTCCGAAACCCTACCTACGTAGGTAAAAAGTCATACCCTTTGTAGAGAGCTCCTAAAGGGGAACGACGGGACACAGCAGTCCACATAACCCGGCACAGCTGACCACGGAGATCGCGGTGTGACTCCAAAAGGCCGGGAAACAGGACCAACGTGCCCTCACACGGAGGCCCGCCGCCCCACAGCAGGCTACCCAATCCGCCGAGGTGGCTAGTTTAAACGGACCCTCTCCGTTAGCCTCAGTCGAAGCTCAGTTTCCAGCCAAACCTGGCCAAAGTCGGAGGTGGAGATAAGACCATTTGATCAGAGCTAACATCTACCAGTGCGCCACCGCCCTTATGGGTTACAAGAGCCGGACCCAGACTCCCCGGTAAACCCAATAGTTATTGCACACTCTAACCAATTTAGGGCCACAAGAATAGAAGGAACCCCAAAGTAATACAGTACTTATATGTACTTGCTAGCTATTTCGTTGTCATTTATCCAGCTTTATGATAAATAAACTAGCAGGCCATTTTCAAGAATTCTATTTGTTTCTTAGACTATTATGAACCTGCATTTAATATTCCAAAATGCATTTAAATCGTTTTCGATGGCTAGTTCTTAAGCAGTCTATCAGTACGATTTAATCTGTCGTGTGTCCGTAGTTACAGTTAAGGCCTTTTCACACGAGCCAACTTTTCAAATCAAAATGCTGAGTCAGCAAAAATGGATCAGTGATCCATTTTTTACTCGCGTACTTTTTTGGTGGATCAACTCATCGAACTTTTATTCACACGAACCAACTAGTTGACTCAACTCAAAGTTGACTCATCTAATTGGGTAAAAAAGTTGGCTCGTGTGAAAAGGCCTTAAGTCTCTCTCTTCTATTTTACGCGCACGCGCAGAAAGCCATTTATTAGTTTCAGTTTAATAGTTTTTGTTAGATAGATATTAATTGAGTCACGTTGAATTGAATTAAGATGTCCGAGAAATACAAGCATTCTGGTTCTTTAAAAAAAAAGTAAATTAAGAGAAGCCGTTAAAGCAGAAAAGCAAGCGACAGCTTTAAAAAAGTTCATAAGTGTAGGCCTCAAAAAATCCCGCAAAAAGTTTTTTAATTAAGTTGTTAAAGCAATTAAGGTAATGAATAAAAGAATAAAGTTTACTAAGAACAACCCGTGAGTTAAAGATAAAAATAATCCCTGGATATTTTTATTTTTAACTCACAGGTTCTTCGTAAACTTAATTCTTTTATTTCACATATTAACCGTGATACTATTCAGTATGGACATTATAATTAATGTACTTAAGGTATACAAGTCTTGCCACCTTACCTAGTGTTTCAAGCTCCATGTAAAATGACCCTGTACCATAAAGAAGGTATTAGATATGTTTACACAAAGTATTTAGAAAGTGATTAAAGGGATTATTTATTGTTATGAAAACCGTAAATTTATAACACGGTCATGTTAATGTTTTTACATGTGGTCAGAAATTTATATCCCGGTGCTCCAAGCGATCATACAGCCTACTACACCGCCGGTCTCATCAGAATGCCCTACGCCAGCGTCCACATGCTCGGACAGGTGACAAAACCAGCATGGGTAGCAGAACCCCACCCAGCAGAAGGAGCAGCAATGGGGCGACCAGCTCGCCACTTCGCACACAGCAGTGGGATAGAGAGCGGATGCTCTAGCAACGCCAGTCGACACCCTACCGAGAAAGGTAGGGAGCCAAGCCCTTTGGAGAGAGCTCCTAAAGGGGAACGGCGGGCACACAGCAGCCCGCACAACCCGGCACAGCTGGTACCGGATCGATGCGAAGGTACTGCAAGCGAGAGGCGGCAGGGAGAGACGAAATTTTGTGGGCAAGCTTAGCGAAGGCATTTTGAGCTTTTTGGAGAGCAAGTATATCCGATTGGAGACGAGGGCGCCAGATTGGGGAACAGAAATCCAAGTGGGGGAGAATTAGGGAATTATATAGGGTACGAATTAGCCTAGGAGAGCGGAAGAAAATATTGCGACGGACAACACCAGTAATAGAGCTAATTTTCTTAGAAATTTTGTTAGTGTGACTCGAGAATTTCAGAGAAGGATCCATAATAATGCCTAAATCGCGTTCAGAGAGAGTGGTGTTAATTGAGGCATCCCTAATAAAATATGTGTGATTGGGGTTATTCCTTCCTAAGTGTAAGACGGAGCATTTGTCGGTGTTAAAAGATAACCCCTTAGAGTCGGCCCAGAGAACAACAGCGTTAAGGTTAGATTGAAGACACAGGTAATCAGGAGAGGATTTTATACAATGAAATAATTTAGTGTCATCCGCAAAGAGCTCAATGAACGCATCACGGACAACATCAGGGAGGGAGTTAATTAAGACGTGAAACAGAAGGGGACCAAGGACAGAACCCTGGGGGACACCACAATGGACATCAGCCCAATCAGAGACTTCACCGTGAATCACAACACGCTGTTTACGAGAAGAAAGGTAATCCGCAAGCCAAGCAAGCGCATCACCACAAACACCGGCTTCTTGAAGGGCGGAAAGAATAGCGGCGTGGGGGAGGGAGTCGAACGCCTTTCTAAAATCAAGAAGAATTACGTCGACGGCGAAGCCCTGATCAAGCCAACTTGACCTACGATTAGAAGCAGACAGGAGGTTAGAGAGACAGGATCGTTTAGGTAGAAAGCCATGCTGGACATTACTGAAGAATTTTGAGGAAGCTAAGCAGCTGTTCAAAAGCCAAGGTTTCAGACAATTTAGGAACCTGGTTTAAAACGCAAATGGGGCGAAAGTTAGATGGAAGATCGCGGGGACCCTTTTTGTGAATTGGAGTGACATTTGCCTCCTTCCAAGAAGGAGGCAACGAACAATTCGAGAAGGAGAATGAAATAAGAAGGTAAATTGGAAAAACAAGGGAAGCGGCACAATTGCGTAATAAGAGTGGATGAGTACCGTCGGAGCCTGGAGACTTGTCAATTTTTAGTTCCACATCGAGATATATATATCGAAGTGGGACTATTGCTATGGACGGATTGTCGTTAAGTGTTGTTGTTTGTGTGTTTGTTGTGGAAAAGCTACGACACGGTAGATGGAGCTGCGAAAAATAATTAATTAATATAATTTTTATTGCTGGCCTGGCCGGGGCTCGAACACAGATAACCGCTCGCCGCGTAATCTCCTATACCCGACGCCTCTAACAACTGCGCCACACCTCTCTGTACAAAATTCACTCGGAAAATCTAGTCTTTCCTTGTAACGCGGGGGAATTTGTCAAGTTAAGTTGTCGCAATTCTCGTTCCTTTTTCCGGGTTTTTTTACGTATATTTACGGCGTTTTAGGGTCAAGCTAACCTCAAACTTCGCCTCCCCCCGCCCTAATTTCGACCCCCTGCGGGTCGGGCTGGGGATTTGCGGACAACCATATTCCGTTCTCTTTTCGTATCACATAGGCTTTTTCGCCCGACAATTTTCTCCCTCGCCCCTGAATCGCGAGCCCCCGCTGACGGTGCGGTCTGCGGGTCGTACTGGGGATTTGCGGACAACCATATTCCGTTCTCTTTTCGTAACACATAGGCTTTTTCGCCCGACAATTTTCTCCCTCGCCCCTGAATCGCGAGCCCCCGCTGACGGTGAGGTCTGCGGGTCGGACTGGGGATAATAAGTGTGGCACTTTCTTATCGAAACCGTGTTTGGTCAAAAGTAAGAAGTGTGGCACTTTCTTATCGAAACCGTGTATGGTCAGAAGTAATCAATAAGTGTGGTACTTTCTATAGCGGTACAAGTAGATTGTTAACTAGTAGTGCCCGTAAAGGCAGGAGAGATAGATCCGTTAGACATTGCAGCAGAGAGCATATAATATTATATAATAATAATAAGTGTGGCACTTAATATTATATAATAATAATAAGTGTGGCACTTTCTTATCGAAACCATGTTTGGTCAGAAGTAATAAGTGTGGCACTTTCTTATCGAAACCGTGTTTGGTCAGAAGTAATAAATGTGGCACTTTCTTATCGAAACCGTGTATGGTCAGAAGTAATAAATAAGTGTGGCACTTTCTTATGGAAACCGTGTATGGTCAGAAGTAATAAATAAGTGTGGCACTTTCTTATCGACACCGTGTATGGTCAGAAGAAATAAATAAGAGTGGCACTTTCTTAGCGAAACCGTGTATGGTCAGAAGTAATAAATAAGTGTGGCACTTTCTTATGGAAACCGTGTATGGTCAGAAGTAATAAATAAGTGTGGCACTTTCTTATCGAAACCGTGTATGGTCAGAAGTAATAAATAAGTGTGGCACTTTCTTATCGAAACCGTGTATGGTCAGAAGTAATCAATAAGTGTGGTACTTTCTATAGCGGTACAAGTAGATTGTTAACTAGTAGTGCCCGTAAAGGCAGGAGAGATAGATCCGTTAGACATTGCAGCAGAGAGCATATAATATTATATAATAATAATAAGTGTGGCACTTAATATTATATAATAATAATAAGTGTGGCACTTTCTTATCGAAACCATGTTTGGTCAGAAGTAATAAGTGTGGCACTTTCTTATCGAAACCGTGTTTGGTCAGAAGTAATAAATGTGGCACTTTCTTATCGAAACCGTGTATGGTCAGAAGTAATAAATAAGTGTGGCACTTTCTTATGGAAACCGTGTATGGTCAGAAGTAATAAATAAGTGTGGCACTTTCTTATCGACACCGTGTATGGTCAGAAGAAATAAATAAGAGTGGCACTTTCTTAGCGAAACCGTGTATGGTCAGAAGTAATAAATAAGTGTGGCACTTTCTTATGGAAACCGTGTATGGTCAGAAGTAATAAATAAGTGTGGCACTTTCTTATCGACACCGTGTATGGTCAGAAGTAATAAATAAGTGTGGCACTTTCTTATCGAAACCGTGTATGGTCAGAAGTAATAAATAAGTGTGGCACTTTCTTATCGAAACCGTGTTTGGTCAGAAGTAATAAATGTGGCACTTTCTTATCGAAACCGTGTATGGTCAGAAGTAATAAATAAGTGTGGCACTTTCTTATGGAAACCGTGTATGGTCAGAAGTAATAAATAAGTGTGGCACTTTCTTATCGACACCGTGTATGGTCAGAAGAAATAAATAAGAGTGGCACTTTCTTAGCGAAACCGTGTATGGTCAGAAGTAATAAATAAGTGTGGCACTTTCTTATGGAAACCGTGTATGGTCAGAAGTAATAAATAAGTGTGGCACTTTCTTATCGAAACCGTGTATGGTCAGAAGTAATAAATAAGTGTGGCACTTTCTTATCGAAACCGTGTATGGTCAGAAGTAATAAATAAGTGTGGCACTTTCTTATCGAAACCGTGTATGGTCAGAAGTAATAAATAAGTGTGGGACTTTCTTATTAAAGGGATAGTGACCAAAAAAAAACAGTTGGTCTCATTCGATAGAACTCTTTAACGCGCACGCAGTGCCGGTAATTTCCGCCCCCTCCGACCAACCCCCTTAAAGGGAGAGTTACCGGAAAAAAAGTTGATTTCATGAGGGTGGGCGGTGGCCACTCTTTAACATAGGATGGTGAATTTTATTTCAAACAATAGGAAATCACATGGGCCCAACAGATTTTTTATTAGTTTGCCCACCCGGGTCAGCTGATGGTGGGCGGCATCTACTCTTTAACTTAGGGTGGCAATTTATTTATAAAAAGATAATAAATCACGTAGCCTGATTAGCTTTTGTATTAGTTTGCCTACCTGTGTCTACTAAAGGTGTATATATTTGTCCACTCTAATACACTGATGTGGAACTAATATTACGGCCTGGGCCGACTTGTTAGTTTCCCAAGTAGACGACTAATATCAGCTGGCGTACAGGTAAATTTGTCAAAAGTAGAGAGAGGGGCAGCGCAAGAAGGAGACGGGACATAGGGCAGAGGTTGAATAGCAGAGGCAAAATACTGATTAAAAACATTGGCGGCCTCCAAGGAAGAAGTCGTAGAGGAGCCATCAGATTTTTTAATTTCAATTATTTTATGGCGAGTAACGCGAAATCGATTGACGTGAGAATAGAAAGCTTTAGGGTTGACCTTTACGAGACTGGAAAGAGCTGCCTCAGATTTTATCCTCAAATTACGCGAGTGATTAGTGTGGCCGTTGCGAGCCTTACGATAAGAGGCAACATGTCCAGAGATAATTGACTGGGAAGCGTGCCGTTTTTTAGATTGATTTAGGCGACACCAGGCAATAGATTTAGCTTTTCTGCTTAAGGCAGAGTGGCGGTTAGAGTTATTATTACGCTGCTTCGGCTTACTAAATGGGATAAAGGACGAAATACCGGCAGTTAAGAGGGAACTAAAGGCAACCCAAGAGTCAGCGAGGGAATCACGGGAAAGCGTCAGAGACCAATCAATACGTGAAAGAAAGTCATTAAAAGTGTCATAGTTCCCTTTGTAAAAATTAGGTTTAGGCCGAAAAATGGGAGCCATACAAAGCAAGGCAAAATTGAAGAAAATAATACCGTGGTCACTAGTACCCAAAGGAGGAAAAAGAGAAGTGTTCGAAACCAGACCGGGGTCAGAGGAAAAAATTAAATCAAGAGTGTTGTCGCGACACAGTGCACCGCCAGATCTAGTTGGGAAATTAACAAACTGGGAGAGGGAGGAATCAGTTATACAATCAAGAAAGAGTTTCGTTTGGGCACAGGCACCTACTCGCGGAATATTATTAAGCCAGTCTATAGAGGGATAATTAAAGTCTCCTAAGAGTAATAAATTATAACGCTTCGCGTCACAATGAGAACAAAGAGCAGAGATTAAAGAAATAACATACGCGTGGTTGTGATAATGAGCATTATTCGAACGATATATAACGCAAATAACAATAGTTAGATCGGAGGTTACGACCTGGACTGCGACAGATTCGACACCATAGAGGTCAGTGCCCATTGAACAGTCAATAGCAACATCATGAAAGTTAAAAGGCCGAACCAATAGAGTCTCTTGGATAAACAGCGCAACACCCCCATGAGGGCTACGAACACCCCCAATAGGGTCTTTAACACGATCGTGGCGAAACTTCGAGAAACCTGGTATGTTTAGTTCAGCGCGAGAAATGTCTTTGTTCCACCAAGTTTCGGTAATAGCGACAAGAGTTATTCCAAATTTTAGGACCAGCGAGTTCAGTTCATCAATTTTATAACCCGATAAACCACCAGCATTACAAAAGAGAGCATTAGAGACTCTAGGGGAAGTATCAGGGGGCAAACCTAAAACAGCGTCGGAGGTCCGATGGTATAAAGTGGACGGCGTTGATCTTCGCGTTCAGTTCGTCTTTGGCCTTGATGAAACGTCGACGCTGAATAGGGGTAAAATCAGAGCGGGCAGCGAAGGGATACGAGTTGTCAGCCATGTGCTGCTGGCGGACGAAGGAAAAAACTTTCTCCTTGTGGTGAGGGAGCTCCAATACCACCTTGATGGGGCGAGGCCGAGAAGTAATTGGTGGAATCGTGCGACCAAGTCGGTATAGCCGGACGAAGCTATTAATACCACACTGAGAGAGAAAGCTAGCGACGTCAGCATGATCACCAGCGGAAGAGGATTCCGGGAATCCGAAGAGAAGTACGTTGTGCCAGCGCGAAACGGCTGAGGCAGATTCACTGCAGGCAGTGTCAATGGCGGCAGAAATCGTGGATGAAGACTTGGAAATCATTTCAGCCACTTTGGTCTCGGAGCAAAATGTTGATTCCAGTTTTTTAAAAGAGTCTGAATCCCGTTGAGTTAGAACAGGAGTTAATTTGCTTAAAACATCGTCAGCGATAGACGAGGCTTGTTGGTGAAGTAATGTAGTCAACGCTGCGTGGCGAGAGTCCAATTCATTCCTAACACTTGTAGTTTCGGCAGAGATCAAGACTGATAGGTTATTGATTTCAGTCTTGTTGGAAATTTAAACTGCAGTAAATTTAGATTGGAGATCAACCACCGAGGAGTTACATCGGGAGATTTCATCACTAGTGCCGCACAAAGTAGTTCCTAGTGCGAGGAGCCTGTTATTAGCAGATTGTTCGGAGTGGCGCAAGGATGCGTTGTCCGATTTCAGGAGATCAAATTCTTTCTGGAGCGTAGATTGAGTATGCTCGACGGTACAAAACTTACAGGTAAAAGGAGTTGAGTCGTTTATATCCTCGAGTTTGATTTGGTTGAATAGCGGCGTATTCTCGAAGAGTACCCATCGACGACAAGCTTTACAACTAACCCAGTCAATACTACTGTCGATAACATCACGTTTAATGTATGGAGTTTGGAAGCTCTTGGAAGCAGAGTCCGCCTGGACTCTACTGTCTTTGTCCTTGTCCTTGACCATGGCGAAGATCACCAAAAGAAGTCTTCCAAAAGATTTTATTTAACTTGTGTATCACTTTTGCGAAGCGAATGGAGTTCCCACCAATTCATATAAGTATCACAAACAAAATACCCTAACCCTAACTTTAATTAAAGAAATATACTTGTAAATAAATATGCTAGGCCTTTAAAAAAATTCTACAAGTTTGCCATTTTGTCTAGGAATTATTGCAATAACAAACCAGATTTGTTCAATGCCTATTTTTTTCCCATTTCAAGAAATTTATAGACCGGAAATGAGAAGACATTTTACAATTTTTTTTTATTAAAGCTTTGTACATTAATGAATCCCCCAAGCCTCTTCAAATGCAGAACATAGTTTAGTACAAGTTAACGCAGCTGATAAGGGATATTCACTTAGTGCTATTGTTTCTTCCGTATATGAGGGGTCAACCTATAAATTGAAACACATAATTATCACTAATAAATTAAAAATTATCATTGCAACCATGATACATACAGCACCATGAGCCATAGCACCAACTACTATTGCAATTGGGTCTGTTTGCGGTACAAGCTCACTAGCTCTCACTAAATTTTTACTATGAAATGATGTGCCAATTTTTCGGCAACCTACAGGAAGGTGATCTGTTACGGGATTTTTGATTACCTGTATTATCAAAATAACATCATTATCAATCATAAATGAATAAACAGATTGTGCAATTTTTTTCATACTTTTAAAAGTTTACCAGGTCCATTAACAGCTCTAATACTAAGTTTATGTAACAACTGCACTGTAATGATATAATTTACAAAATGACAAAAATGTTTACACAAAAAAGATGGTAAACTGGAAATTACCCATTAGCCCAGCAAATCGTTTGAAAGTTCGGGGTATCCTTGTTTGTGGATTTATTTCAATCAAAACATTTTTATCTGTATGAATGTAAACCTGTAGCAATCCAGCCCTGTTAAGAGGACTGTCCAACAACATCAATAGACACTGAAATCATATTAATTCGTTAATTTTAATATTCTAGGTGATTGAATTTTTCATTTTTACCTGATGTGCTATGTCTGGACGACATAATGATACATCTTTATTAAATTTCTTTAGTTGAGATTTATGAT
Organism: Leiobunum rupestre; assembly: GCF_980474605.1. Lineage (NCBI taxonomy): Eukaryota > Metazoa > Arthropoda > Arachnida > Opiliones > Sclerosomatidae > Leiobunum > Leiobunum rupestre. Next base: position 51,197,559 of record NC_143385.1, on the reverse strand, counting down.
CATCACAGTTTAAAAGTTCGAAGTTCTTGCCAGCCTAAAATTAAATACTTGTTAGTTCAGTCTAGTTGGTATAATTAATTAGTCACTCTTTGGTACAGCCGTACAGCCGTACAAGTCACGTTTAAACCAAGGCCTACATTTAACGCCGGCTTACACACAAACAATAAGAAAATAAACAAATTTACCTTAACGGTTTCGAGATTTGCCTTCTCTAAAATTATAATTAATCTCTTTTCTTGATGTTTTATGTGAGATGGAACGCCACTTTTAATTATAATTCCTTCATCTTCATCGTCCACGCGCTTCCGTTTACCCGACATTTTTCATAAAATTGCCTGATTCAGGTCACGCTCATTTACAGTAGCGAAATTACCGGGAAATTGTAAAATATTGAGTAGTAATTTAAAATTCTAATCTGGTTTGAAATAAACACAAATTGTGATACACTCAGATATTTGTTAATTTTGCTGAAAGGCTGAAACGGGAGTCTAATAACTTTTTTTGTCTGCTCTGAGCCTCTGACCACTATGGCTCTAACTGCTCGATCCAGGGCCTACGGTCTAGGGCTGTTCAAACTTCAAAGTATTCTACATTATTCGATTTGAACAAATTATTTGGTCATTTTTAGGCAAAACTATTCGCACCGACAAATCGAATTCTTGTTTTCAAAATTCTAGAATACCAAAAACCGACTATTCTAAAAATTATTTGATTTTGTCGATTTTAATCAAAATTTATCAAATTATTTCGTATTTGCATCAAATTTCAACCGCCAGAGGCACTAAGTTAGTTAGTAATAAAAACCTAGCATTCTTTTGGCATTTGATAGAATAATTTGATAAAAAAGTTAATTTGGTCCAAATTTTTAAACGTCGCGCTATTCGGTCAAATTATTTGGTCATTTTCGAAATTCGATTCGACAGATGGTTCCCAAAAACCGACGTATTTGGTATACGCCAAATACCTAAAAAACACTATTCGCACAGCCCTACTGGGGTGCTCCCAAAGTCGACAAGGGTCCCTTAAGTCTATCGGGAGCAGTAATATAGAGTAGTAGCACAGTGGCACTCCGTTACCTCCGTAGCTTTGGCCATGGCCGCCATTGTGGGCGCGAATTTTTTATGAATAGGAAAAAGCATGGGTGACGTTGTGTGACGTAGCACTGCCATTACTCTATTCTCCGGGAATATCGCGATTTACATTAGGACGTTTAATTTCTTGGTCCCTGATGCTCCGAGGTCAGTGACAGAGCAATGGAATAGAGCAAAAGTTTGGTTAATGAAAATAACTTTTTGAGAGAAGAAGAGTAGTAATTAATTTATGTTTTATTATACATGTATATAAATTAAATTAAATTATTAAATATTGTTATATATTATATATTATACATTATATATTATATTATTGTTCCGAGGCAGAGTATTTGGAATTTATTGAGTTCAAAGTTCATGGATTTTATGGGAAAATAAGTTAAGTTGTTAGGAAAAGTTTATGAAGTAAGCCTTTATTTCAAACTTTCTCCCGAAATACTGCTAATAAAAACAGCGTTTTAATTATGAAATCGCTCTCGCGTGCAGCTGCTCTCTAATGGGACGATGACGTCACTTCTTAAATGTTCTTGATCAGAAGTGTTGCGAGCCGTTAAAAAAATCGCCGTAATAAATTATGAGATAAAATAGCTCTTTATTATAAAATACGAGAGGTCACGAGTTTACGTTAGATTCATCGTGCAGTTAATGTTAGAGAGCGTGCGCATATTTTTGTTTTTGTTGAACTCGCGTGAAAAACACGAGAGCCTCTACACCATAGACATAATAAAGAAATAGACACCTTACGCGGAGTTTGATTTGCCAAAAATATACGGGAGCGATAACTAGCAGACAAACGGTATTTGTTCCGTATTCCTGTGGTACCACGTTTAAGCGACGCCTGTCGATTAGGCGAGAAAATACAAAATCATCACGTGACACGTCACACATGTTCGTGTTTGTAATATTTTAGGTACTCTGACGTGATTCGCGAATTTTTTGGCTGTGAGAATTTAAAATAAGGTAAATTTTTATTATAATTTTTAAATAAGTCAATTAATTCTTTCAAAACCCAAATAAAAAGCAGCAGATGATCTTATAATTAAAAACAAAAAATTCTAATTGCGAAATGATATTTTGTCAAAGGCTTAAGTAACTATCGGGTTTGTTGTGGTTATGGCTTGTTATGGGAATATTCTGAGATTCTAAATTGTAAACAAAAGTAAATGGAATTTTGATGAAAAGGATGATTCTACCTTGGATTAATAATGATTCTACTAAAGGTATGTAGCTATTGTCCTTGAAATAAAATTAGCTTTGACAATTTAAGTCTGATGGCTTGACCCTTCATTTCTAGATTTTTGTCCTTCGCTAATTTGTGGAGTCTGAGCTTGCAATATAAATTAATAACTTTCTTAATGATGATGTTCGATTCCAACTTCAGGATCAAACATGTTCGTGGTGATCTGGTAAGATGTCCATGCCAACAATATTTCGTAATACAGCAAGTTCTAGCAAGACTACATTTCTTTTATAGAGAGAGGAATATCTCTTCATAACAACTAAACAAAATTGGCTAAAAACCAAGGAGATCTTACTCAAATTATAATAACATAATTAAACCTACACGAAATGATCCTTGGTCAAAATTTAAAGGTGAGAAGTTAGCATTACCGGTTTTTTCTATTTCACTTTCAACTGGATGTAATTTCTTTAAATTAAATAAAAAAATTATTTTGACTATTTTTACTTGTTTTAATTCTATGGAAACCAAACCAGAGTTGGAATGGCTTTTGGTGTGACCCACCTTTTGCCATTTACAATTTGTATATCCCGTTCTAAAAAGTGATCATTACAATTAATTAAATCATGATTTGAATGTGTCGCGATTTACAGCAATTGTCCATTGAGAAAGTATTGTAGGTTTAGATAAGGGAAACCTATAGTTATAAAAAGATTTTAAATAAGAATGAATATTCATTGAAATAATATGATAGTTTAATCCTACTTATAAAGCGCCACTAAACTTAAGTGGCGCTTTGGACTAGGCGCCCACTGGCTCTCTGTTTCGTATCCGTCCTGCCTTCCACAAGGCATTGTCTCCGTTACGAAGCAAAGGCTTGTGGAAGCCAGGACAGAGACGTTACGAGGAGTAGTGAGCGCTTGGCCTAGGCCATGTAGTACCTAACGCTTAGGAATATTTATCCGGTTTAAAATCAGACGCAAAAACTTAAGGAGTGAATTTGATAAACGGGTAGTACTTTTTTCTTAGCTAACATGTTTCATAATTCGTTTTGGTGATTTTTTTTTATTAAAAAGTTATAGAAAAAGTGTTTTCTACTAAAAATCTTGTTTTTATTTGGTAAAAAAAGGTTAATTTTAGTGTTTTTACGCATTGCAATAACAAGTAAACCAATACCGGAAAAGGTTTCATTCCATAAGTAGGATTAAATTATCATATTATTTTGATGAATATTCATTCTTATTTAAAATCTTTTTATAACGAAACCTACAATACTTTCTCAATGGACAATTGCTGTAAATCGCGACACATTCAAATCATGATTTAATTTGTAATGATCACTTTTTAGAACGGGATATACAAATTGTAAATGGCAAAAGGTGGGTCACACCAAAAGCCATTCCAACTCTGGTTTGGTTTCCATAGAATTAAAACAACAAAAGTCTAAATAATTTTTTTATTTAATTTAAAGAAATTACATCCAGTTGAAAGTGAAATAGAAAAAACCGGTGATGCTAACTTCCCACCTTTAAATTTTGACCAAGGATCATTTCGTGTAGGTTTAATTATGTTATTATAATTTGAGTAAGATCTCCTTGGTTTTTAGCCAATTTTGTTTAGTTGTTATGAAGAGATATTCCTCTCTCTATAAAAGAAATGTAGTCTTGCTAGAACTTGCTGTATTACGAAATATTGTTGGCATGGACATCTTACCAGATCACCACGAACATGTTTGATCCTGAAGTTGGAATCGAACATCATCATTAAGAAAGTTATTAATTTATATTGCAAGCTCAGACTCCACAAATTAGCGAAGGACAAAAATCAAGCCATCAGACTTAAATTGTCAAAGCTAATTTTATTTAATGACAATAGCTACATACCTTTAGTAGAATCATTATTAATCCAAGGTAGAATCATCCTTTTCATCAAAATTCCATTTACTTTTGTTTACAATTTAGAATCTCAGAATATTCCCATAACAAGCCATAACCACAACAAACCGGATAGTTACTTAAGCCTTTGACAAAATATCATTTCGCAATTAGAATTTTTTGTTTTTAATTATAAGATCATCTGCTGCTTTTTATTTGGGTTTTGAAAGAATTAATTGACTTATTTAAAAATTATAATAAAAATTTACCTTATTTTAAATTCTCACAGCCAAAATATTCGCGAATCACGTCAGAGTACCTAAAAGATTACAAACACGAACATGTGTGACGTGTCACGTGATGATTTTGTATTTTCTCGCCTAATCGACAGGCGTCGCTTAAACGTGGTACCACAGGAATACGGAACAAATACCGGCTGTCTGCTAGTTATCGCGCCCGTATTTACCCCCCGTAGAATCTTGGGTCTATTTCTTTATTATGTCTATGCTCTACACGGAAATATTAGGAAGCGCGCGCTCCAAAAAATAACACATTTTATACATGTATGCGTATATACTATTTTATAGAAAGAGCTATTAAAACTAATCGCAAAAATAATTTTTTATACCGAAAATTAATACATTGCGCCACAGATTAATTTTACCTCAATTGTTTAAAAAATACCCGAAATTAATTTTTCATGATTTTTTATTTAGTCCACAAATTTGTTTCAACATTTTACATAAGTAATGTCTTACGTTCCATTTGGGGTCTTCCTCATTTCCTTTTTTCACCGTTACAAGCTTTAGGTAAATAGCAATTCCAAATACATATTATTTTTAGGGGTTTTTATTTTGAATGGACGCTTCAATAAAAGATACCCGGTTTTTACTCCCCTCTCCAAATTCATCCGGGAAGGAGCTATTTCCGGTCGGTTGGTTAAACGGTTATACTCTTTACAGACGAGGCTTATAAACCCGGGTTTAGATCCCGTTTTTGAAACCAGAGCTTATTTAGCTATACTGAAATGTGCTATAAAATTTAACTTTGGTTTACTGAACCCAGTTTTATTAGCCTCGTCTGAATAGGGTATTAGAATGGTTAGCCAAATGTCGTATTTAAGCCAATGTGAGACGCGTTTTTGCCCTCATGAGAATTTTGCATCAGATAAGAAATGCGTCGGCTCACATGTATAAGGAACAGAATAATGTTAATTTTCGATAATATATTTTAAGGTAAAATATATAATGTTACAAAAACTAAGTATAAGAAGATAATATTATTATTATTATCATCCTCTTATTGTATAAATAATTAAAATTATACGGAATATTTTTAAATTACCGGGCAATTTTAAAGCAGAGTTAATTCATTTCGTATCTAATTATCTTTCGGAAAAAGATGAAAACTAATTCCTTTAGAACTAAACGTATTACTTTTGCAGTACGGTATGCAACAAGTGTTTCCTTTTAAGTAACTTTTTTGGCATGTTAAGGCTTACCAAAAATCCGATGTTATGTTCGAGAAAAGTTTCCAGCTTTCTAATATTTCGACAAGCACTATATAAATAGTAACTTATGAGTCCTGGCTGTCGGAAATATTACTTCTTGGTAATTTCTGGGAAGATGTTTTATTTAAGCGCCTAAAAAAGCATCCGTGGTAGATATGACTTTTTTGCGGTAAAAATTTTTTTTAGGCCGGTTTAATTCCATGCCACAGACTTGGAAATAGTGATATTTTTAACAGGGGTCCTACGGGCTCCCGACCCCCCATAATTTTATTTTTATTGAGGGCCACTGGCCCAAGGGGGGTTCAGAAGCACCGTAAAAAAATAATTTCCAGAAATGTCCATGATATTTGTAATATATATTTTTTATTTAATTTGGGAGCCCCGGTGGCTCACAACCCCTTTGGAATGATTTATTTTAAGGGCCACCTGATTTTTTTAAGAGCCATTGGCCCCAAGACTCTCGCTATTTCCAAGTCTGCCATGCCATAAATTATTAACTAAAAACTTTATTATTCCAATTTATGATAATCACTAATCAGACAAGCTCATGGGGGAAAAACTGTTACATTATTTAAACCTATTTTTGTCAACATTATCCATAAAAAAAACAACATTTGTAGCTCCCAAATCCCAATTCGCCAAAAATTGCCTAGGGGCAGGACAAACGTATTCACTGCAGTATACAGTATTGCAATTTTTTTTGCAGACGATTATTAGCAGACAATTTTCCGAGAATTTAATTTTCTGATTCTGATAAGCTTTTTTTGTTCCGGACGTGGAAAATTATAAATACTGTTTCCAACTCTTAATCACATAAATTATAATAAATATTAGTGCAATATTACGTAGGTGTGCTTTTTATTTTTGTAAGAAATACTAACATTTATTTTTTTGTTAAATGTTTAAAAGTTACTGTTGTAGAAAAGTGGCTTGCGTCATTTTCCGTTTGACAGTTTAAGCTAAGGCCTAACCGCCTTATTCAGTCCACCCAATCATGACCCAATATACCAAACCATTAACATTTACAATTTTTTTCAAGGTTCCATAACCATGAGTGATTTTCTGTGGAGCTTAAAAAATGGAGATTTGGAACAGGTGAAAGAGCATATTGAAAATAATGGTGTTGACGTTAATGCTCCAATAGACAGTGATCGTCCACCAATTCATTACGCTGCTGATTATGGTCAGACAGAGGTTGTTAGCTACCTTTTAGAAAAAGGCGCTGATGTAAATGCCAAAGATAAACATGGAATTAGTGCATTGCTAGCTGCAATATGGGAAGGCCACACAAACTGTGTTAAATTAATGATTGAGAAAGGTGCATCAAAGCAAGGTTGCACGCCTGATGGGACCAGTTATATCGACGCAGCAGAGAAACAAGAAATCAAAGAACTGCTAAAGTGATGACTTGCCCTTACATTTGTGTCTGAGGAACGATCAAATTGCTCATGGAGTCTTAATTTTGGTGCGATAGACTTTGGTGGCAAAACTATATTCCGCTACGACTTTAATTTAAATTAGATTCCATTAATTTAATTTTCCAATGCTTGAGCAAATATTTCCATGATGTTTGTGCCTTAGGGATTATTGGTAAAAATGAAAATGATTGGTATCATCATGGAGTAAGTCATATGTGTTGAAATTTTCCTATCGATGTGTATTATTTATTCCATGATTGGTTAAAATCTGGCATTGTGTTATGAGGAATTGAAATTGTTGATACGAGCCATTTGAGATGTTAAAAATTGAAATATTGCGCAAGAATTATAATTATATGTAAACCATCCAACTTTAATACTATTTGTCATTAAAAATTTAATTAAATTAATATGCAAATAAAGTGTTGCTAGTAGTATTCTTTAAATAAACATCCATCATAAGTAATTTAAGTTAGAAGAAACCACCTATGGACTGTGAGAAGGATGATAAAATAAGTCCATAATTAAAAGGGATAATATAGCTAAATCCTAAACAAATTTGAAGAAATTTAAAAACTTACTAATAACTCGTACCGATAGGTCTTCGAGCAACGCGAAACTCGGATCCGAGTTTCGCGTTGCTCGAAGACCTATCGGTACGAGTTATTAGTAAGTTTTTAAATTTCTTCAAATTTGTTTAGGATTTAGCTATATTATCCCTTTTAATTATGGACTTATCTACTTTTTCGCGTATTTTATCATAAGTAATTTAAGCTTTTTGAATCCTTCATGTAATATTTCCAGGGGATAATTTTTTTAAGAACCAACTTATGGTGTCGACCAAAGGCCTTCAACACCAAAATGATAATGCTTATGCTTAATTTATGGGTCCTACACAAATTAAGATTGGGTGGCAAATAACTTATAACTTGGATTGCATATTTTGAATATAACTACAACAAATTCATTATCTACATATTTATATTTATTGTCAAAGATACAAAATGATAAGTAAGAAATTAAAGCAAAACATCATCTAAACCTTCCACGTCTTTCTTCTCATTAACCAGACTAGTTAGTTCAATTGTATTTATCCTCAGCATTGTGTACGGAGTTTTTATACCTATAAGAGGTTACAAAGTAACAATTATTTCGAAGGCTCGTTTTTTATATCATACTTACTCTTCATTCTTCTATAATTCTTTCGTTTCTTAAAACGGAAAATGGTTTTCATGTGAGAAAGTGACTTTTCAAAAACTGTGGCTTCAATCCTGGTCAAATCTTTACTACATGGTTAAATGTATTGATTAAGTGAGGAAAACACTTATATAAATTTAAGTAACATGCCTTAATAAAGGTCGACCAATCAAAGTAAAATCTTTGGACCCCAATAAAAGAATTTTCTCTAATCGGATTCGTTCACCAATATCCGGTGCTATATGACTTTGTACAATAATTATGTCCTCGTTTGTTATTTTAAATTGTTTTCCAGCAATCTGAACTACAGCAAAAAGTCGGCCGTATGATTTTTCAATAATTTGATGGTTGATTTTTTCAATGATAGCTTTGAATAAAAATAAGAATGTTATGTTTAGAAACTTAAGGGTAATGGATTCCATCAACCTTTGGCCACTAATTGCTCTTTGTCATTAGTTTCATGTTGTTGTGTTCCTATGGGTAAACTGGCGGTGCTGAAATCTTTATCTACAATTTTTGAAGTGTTTTGGGTTCTTAAACCGGATTTGAAAACAAAATTGACTCGTGCAGCGGCGAAAATGGCCGCAATACAACCATTTCTGGCAAAGATTTCCGTCCCTGAAATATAATTTATAATTTTATAAATATCGGAATAGTTTTCAATTTCCTTTTTAATTTACCATTAAAAGTTAAATTCGCTAAACGATTTGACAAAATTACGGTCTCCCTGAACAAAACCTTCCCAATGAGAGTCGCCATTTAAAAACGTATATGAGGTATTCACTGACATCTAGTGGGTTAAATAAAATAAATATATCTATGACCGCGTTTTTCAAAATATTTTTAAGGGTGTGCGCGCGTGAAACGAGTAAAATTCAAACGCCAGTGTGGTCCTTTAAATGGAATAATATTCCATATTTATGGTGGATAAATTTAGCTTTTTCGCCACTAGATTTAACAGAAGCTAGGGATGCCTGGCGCTAGTTACGTTAGAAACAAGTCGTAGCACGTGTTAGCCGACTATAATTATGTAGTTTTAATCAGGGCTGGACATAAGGCACTAGTCACGGCATTTGACTACTAAGGGGCTGTTCACAAATTACGTAACGTGGTAGGGGGGGAGGGGGGTTTTGGCAAGCGTTACGAATTGTTACGTGGGGGGGAGGGAGGGTTTACTGCAATGTTACGTAACACATCTTATTTTTAATATCGTAGAATAAAATTTTCATCACTTTCAGAAACAGTCGCAATTATTAAAAACATAAGCATATTCATTGGTTTACATAAAAATACGGTTGTAATTTCAAATGTAAATTACAAACAACAAAATTTAGTACCTGATCTTATAGTACTTTATTACCAGCGTATTAGTTGTTACGTACTATAATAATTTAAGGGGGGGGGGGGTTCGATATTTGTTACGTAATTTAAGAAGAGGGGTCTTTCCATATGTTACGAGGGGGAGGGGGGGAGTCCAAAAAGTGGTTTTTCTGCGTTACGTAATTTGTGAACAGCCCCTAAAATAAATGCTCTGACTACTAAAATTAATCGAAATCAGGGTGCTCACTAGTCATTTTGACTTGTGAAAATTTACGTAAATATTTATAATTAATGGTTAATATGGCGTATCATAAATTAAACATTAATCATCCTATTTGTTTATATCATGTAACTTAAGTGATAATAAACTCCGATTTTAATTCTGACAGGTAAAGCAAAATATTGGCTGTCCTTCTTGTTTTTATACCCCCACTAGTCAGTGACTATTAAAATAAATTAAGGTAGGACTACTAAAAAGAATATACTTATGTCCAACCCGGGTTTTAATCCATATTACCATATGTAACGTAATTACTCTTAAGTATGCCACTAGCTCTATTTCTTCACTAACGGTTTGTTCCACAGATATTGCATCATCTGTACCCTACGTAATATTTGACGTCATCGAATCTCAAATGCCGATAATGACGTCGTATAATTAGCTCTACGTCTGATCAAAGATAATTTAAACTCGTACCCTAGATTCGAAATCACTCTCTCGCGCGTTGCTGATAGCGTTTACCCACTTCCCACTGGAACTCTGAGGTCACGTGCCGGAAAAGGGTAAACGCTTCGCAACCAAACCGTCAGTATTCGAATCTAGGTAACGAGTTTCAATTATCTTTGGTCTGATAAACCGACGGCCAATAATTTAGTAAACAAACCGGTTTGAACAACCAAGGCTTAGGATTGTTAAGTTCTATTAATGTAATTAATTTGCAAAATAATGAAGTTCTCAAATAAAAGAAGCAGATTTATTGGAAAAAATAGTTGAAATTCAGGTTGGAGACTTTGCAGATTCTTTTGAGCCTAGGCCTAACTCTTCTGGGCTTGATATGGGTTTTAATAACGCTGGTGGACAGTAGCGGCGCTAAGGGTGGGCTGAAGTGGGCTTTAGCCCCCTGCATTTCTGAGAGGGGCCACATATTTATATTAAAAGGGCCACATATTTATAATTAAGAGGCCACATATTTGAATTTATATGAATTTTCTTTATCTCTAGAAATTTGTATTATTGCCAAGAAAAGTTTTTCTAAAAAAAACTTTCAAAATCAATTTGTTTACTCAATAAGATAGTAGACCACAAACAAATAGATTCGGGAGGAAGGGAGCGGAAATTGAGATAAAGTTGAATGGACAATAGAAAGAAAAGAAAGGGAATTTATGGAAATACCCCGGGCATGCAAGTGTCCCCTCCAGGTCGGATACAAGGTCCAGTAAACAAGACGCAACAATAAAACGATCTTGCTCTTCTCGCTTCCTGGAAAAAGGGGTCACTAAAGTTGTAAGGGCCACAAAATTCTTAGGGGCCACAAAATAATTAGCCCACCTGTGAAAAAACCTTAGCGCCGCTACTGCTGGTGGAAATTGGAATATCCTACTTCGACGACTTGTTCGATTTTCGGAAAGCGATCACTTATTGGTCATTTTCCCCAACCTTTTATTTTTCTAAATTACTCATTATTTAACTTCATCCTCACAAACCGGGCACATTTGGCTGACTAAAATTCCGACGCAAAAAAATCCTTCTCAATTTAGAGGTTTTCCATTGGCTTAGATAATAAAGGTGATCTGATGGCTGGCATATGCTTATTTTCAGTATGTTTAGTATACGAAGTTTAATAAAGAAAATATAATAAAAGGTATAATCTTGGAGGAATAAAACAAGTATACAGGAGTTGCGGAGAGCTGCGAAATCGGTTTCGTCAGTGACCGTGATCTCGCGCGATTCGGAGGGGTTCAAACGCGACTAGCGCCAGCTGCATTCGGGTTTTTGTAACTATTCTCATTTTATAGCATTCGCAGCTCTCCGCAACTCCTGTATACTTGTTTTATTCCTCCAAGGTATAATATGGCTGAGTTACATCGTAATGACCGCGCGCTATCGTCGCCAAAAAGAGAAGTCCGCCGTCCTCCTCGTGCAAAAAGGGGCTTTACAATATATGATGGGGGGAGTAGCACTCGTTTACCTAAATGAGAACGCTGGCGCCATCTATACAAAGTTTACTAATACAACGGTGCGGAAAATAGCTAACATTTCGGCCATTCCTGACTTAATTTTAATCCCCTGATTTAACAGTTGAAGTTAAGATTACAATTAAAATTTACTTTTAACATATGAACGACCTTTTTCTATCAAGTGCTTTTATCAATTGTTTGTCTTATGGTCTTCTAAATAAGTGGGTCTTCTATGTGTTCTCTTGCTTCTGCGAACGGTAGTCCCTAGTTCATCATCGTCTTCATTGGAAGGCTTTACTAGATCTGCTCTGGACTCATCCTCTACCTCCGGTTTACTCGGTCCTTCTTCAAGCTCGGAAGTCTCCTCTTCGGACTCTTGATCAGTGTCCTCCGCGTTGTCGATGATAGGAAATCTCTTCAGTTTGTCTATCGGGGCCGTATTCCGGTAGAACTTGTTTGTTCTCTGGTTTTCCGGTAAGTCTTCGATCAAATACCGATCGTAGTTTAATTTTTTTGATACCACGTACGGTCCGCGGTACTTGGCTGCCGTTTTCAGGGGTTGTCCTGTGGCTTGAGGTTGTCTTTCCACTAATAAAAGATCACCCGGTTCGAAAGTAATTGCTTTGGCTCTTTTGGCGTTGTATCGTTTCCTTTGAGCTTCTTGGTCTTTCCTGATGGAATCGATCGCTTCCTGCCGTCTTTTCGTTACTTGATCGTCATAGGTTTCGTCATCAGTCGTTTCGGTGAAGTTGGCGGTCGGATTCCTCGATTTAAAATTAAACAACAACGCGAACGGCGTGTGTTTAGTGGCACTGTGGTAGGTATTATTCAGGCCCCATTGTATCTGGTGGACATGGGCGTCCCAGTCTTTCTCGTCATCTCTTTCGCACATGCTGGCGATCGCTGGAGTGATTTGACGGTTAACTCTCTCAACTTGTCCGTTTCCCTGCGGGGTAGCTGTGGCATTTACGACATGAATGATATTCGCCTTCTTGCATTGTTCTTCGAAAGTCTTCCCGGTATACGACGTACCCTGGTCGGTAATGATTCTTTTTGGTGCTCCAAACAGTCCTATGAGGTCTTCCAAGAACCTTTGCGTTGGGTTCATTCCCGTATCTCTAACCGCCTTCATTACGGTGTATTTGGTGAATGCGTCAATAGCAACGATCAAATACGCATTACCCCTGGTGGTCCATATGTATGGTATGGTACGGAACGCCTATCTTGTCTATCGAGTGAAGCATGCCAGGCTTTTTACCGGCTGGTTTCTTAAGGTAAAGACATTCTAAACATCCAGAGATGTATCTTCGAACGTATCGTCGGAGACGAGGAAACTAGTGATTTTCTAATATCTTGCTGCAAGTCTTGTCCACACCCACATGTCCAATATCGTCATGATTATTCATCACCACCCGCCATCTCGCTTTGTCTGGAACCAGCCAGAGGAATGTCTTCTTGTCGTCTTTTCCAGTAATTTGCTTGAAGACTCTTCCGTTCTTGATGGCGTACTCCTCGCAGACTCTTTTATCGTCTTTCGACTTAGGGCCAGATTTCTGTAATTGGCTCTTGACAATTTGAATTTTCGGGTCGCTATGTTGTGCCGCCACCAACCAGTCTTCCGTGTATACTTCTGTGCGTAAGACCGTGATATCGTTGACGACCTCCATTACTTCTGGTTCGTCATTCGGTGCCCTACTCAGCGCGTCAACATGCGCCATCCGAATTCCAGGTCGGTGCACTACGGTGAAGTCGAACTCCTGGAGCTTAAGCCACCAGCGTCCGATACGGGGGACGAGATGCTTCTTCGCCACAGTTGACCTGACCACCGTGAATTTCAATCCAATTAGATTTGCTCTAAACCTTTCTAGTCCATAGACGACCGCTAGAGTTTCCAACTCGCTCGAGTGATACTTAGCTTCTTCCCTGGTCGTTTTACGGCTAGCGTAACATATGGGATGCATTTGATCGTCATTGCTCTTCTGCAACAACACGGCTGCGAGGCCGATCTGACAGGCGTCAGTATGAACTTCTGTCTCGGCCGTGTGATCGTACAGGCCTAGGATTGATCTCTCGGTCAATCCTTTTTTTAGGGCTTCGAATGATCCATGTTGTTCTTTGGACCATGTCCATTTTTCTTCCTTCCGTAACAGCTTGGAGAGTGGAGCCGCTTCCTTGGCAAATCCCTTCACGAATTTTCTGAAATAGCTGGCGAGTCCTAAAAATCTTCTTCATGTACGTTTTTCGATGTCGAAAATTCCTGTACGCTGTCTATCTTCTGTTGCCCTGGCCGGATTCCTTCGCCGCTTATTTCGTATCCGAGATAGTCGATCTTGGTTTGTAAGAAGTGACACTTTGATAAATTCAATAAAGTCAATTTCGCCCTGCGTAGAACTTTGAAAACCTCCCCCAAGTGCCTTATGCCATCGGTTACGTTTCCGGTTGGGATGAGGATATCGTCCATATAGGTCAGTGCGATAGCGTACCGAAGGGGACCCATTACGAGGTTCATTAATCGTTGGAATACTGCTGGTGCGTTGGCCAATCCGAACGGTAAGCGAAGGTACTCATAGTGTCCGTCTGGCGTGACGAACCTCGTATATTCTCTAGAGTCTTCCGCCATTGGGATCTGGTAGTACCCTGATGAGAGATCGAAACTGCTGAAGTATTTATTACCCTTTAATCGTTCTAAATGATCATCAATTAGGGGCAACGGAGATGCATTTCTCTTGGTGCAACGGTTGAGGAATCTGTAGTCCGTGCACACGCGTACCTCACCATTTTTCTTTTTTACAAGGAGAATTGAACTTGCGTACGGTGAGTTTGATTCCGTGATTATACCAGCTCCCAACAGTTCTGCCATCTTTTCTCGTACCAGCTCTCTTTCTGAGTAGGAAAACCTGTAAGGCCGGTAAGTTACCGGCTCTTTTGACGTTAGTTCGATGTCAAACGATACCAGATCCGTTCTACCAATTTCTAATAAATTCTTGGCAAAACAGTCTCTGTACTCATTGACGAGTTTCCATACTCGGTCTTTATCTTGGGGTGAGACGTTTGGTCCGACGTTTAGTTCGTTCTTTTCGAAGGGTCGTAACTTAGTTGCCTCGATACGCATTACTTTGTTTGTTTCGATTTTTCCATCTGCCTTGCATTTCTCGGCTCTTGCCACCGTTTGTCCGCTACCGATGACCAATTCGTTCCCAGAGATGTTCAGTATTGGAATCGTGGTTTGTCCTTCGTGGACAGCGTATACCCCTCTAGGTAACAGGTACTCTTTTCCGGGCTGCATCCGTAGCTGACTTTCGATGTAGATCTCAGAGTCCTGATTTCCGGTTCCGTTCATCGCTACGTCGATAAATCCGACATAGTTCGGAGGTATGACTATTGCGTCCTTTGCCCATAGAGTGGCCGCTTGCTTTGGCAACTCTGGTATCGTCAAGTTTTTCAGGCCACCATCTTCCTGCTCCGTGCTATGGTTTTCTTCGAAAAGCCTAAGCGTATTTTGACGTTTAACGATCGTGACGTGTGGCTGCGCAGTGAACGGTTGACCGATTAACAGCGGGATACTTTGAACGTGGTCTCCAACTATTAGCATTTCAACCGTGGCTTTAACCTGGTCCACCACGATCGTCCCATGTGTGATTCCATCCGGTATGATTTTTCCTTCACCGTAGCCTCCGATCGTTACTGGCTTGCTTTTTAACCCTAGTTGCTGGGCGTCGCTTTTACGAACGATAACACACCTGCTCCCTAAGTCAATATATGATCGGACTGCTTGTCCGTTGACGAGGGCTTCCTTGAAATATTTTTCGTTTTCGTCGGGCTTATTTTCCCCGATGTCGACGAGTAGGGTTTCCTTAGGAGTCGCTTTCGTTCCTTGCGTATTCGGTGTAATTTATCGGTGCAATCTTTCGTTGCGTGGCCGACTTTTTGACATTTCTCGCATCTTGATTTCCTTTGTGGTTTCGGACAGCTCTTCGCTATGTGCCCGTAACTGGAACAGTTGTAGCATAATGGCTCACCTTTCTCGTTATAACGGGGTTTCGACGTTCTCGTGTTAGGATTCTTGTACGTGTGGGATGATTTCTGCGATTCCCCCTCGATCGATCTTTTCCCGTGAGTATCTTTGGACTTATCCGGAAATGACCTTTTTCGTTGGGCGTCCGGAGCGTCCGGTGTCATGCGTAATCTTTCTTCGAGCTGCTTCACGCAAATAAGTAGTTCGGGAGGCGAATTAAATTCTCTCACGGTAAGTGCGGTGATGAGTGTGTGGTTATTGAGCCCGGTAATTAAATATTCAATCATGGCATCTTCCGTAAGGCCACACATTCTTGCCTTGGCCACCTTGTCGTGGTAGTAGTGTTCCACACTTTCGCCTGGTTTTCTAACTCGACGTTCCATATCTCGAAACATTGCCCGAGTACTCTTTGGCGGTGGACACCATTTTAGAAGAAGTGCTGCCCATTCGGGCCAGGTGTGCACTACCGTATCCAGTCCCTCCAGCCAAGTCTTAGCTGTTCCCTTTAATCGAGGTAAGGCGTTGCTTACCGTTACTCGGTCTGACCATGAGTATGCCGCTGCTGCGTCACTGACCTTTTTCACCCACATACGACTCGTTTGATGCGGGGCTTCGTCGGGATCGAAATCGGGCAAGACTTGACTTTGTCCTCCCCAATGATGGTGCTCTACGTTGTTTGCGTTTGGAGGAACCGGTTGTGGGTTGTGCTGTCATCGCCGCTTCCATCGCTGCTTTTACGGCGGTCTCTACTGCCTTCTGGATAGCGGCTTGAAAAGCATTTAACAGAATCACCTCGGTTGGCTGTTCCCCGTCGTCGTCGTTCGGGTCCATTATTTTCGTTGAGTTACCCTTTCCGTTGGCGTTAGGTCTATTTGCAGTACTCGTTTCTCCTTTGCCCGTGGCGTTGGACGTATCGTTAGGATTAGAGTTCGTTTCGTAACGTTTATAAAGTTCTGGTATAGAAAATAGGTCGACGAACCCGAATTCGTTAGACTCGTCACTTTCTTGGTCCGAACTTAAGTTGTCGCGGTTAATTACGTTGCCTTCTGTATCACTATAGTACCTTTGAGTAAACCGTTCGTTGGCCTTGACGTTGGCCGTTTCGTTACTTCTTAAAATAGCTTCCTCATTGGCTTGTAATAACAACCGATCTTCGGATAAGAGATTGAATTTCTCACCAGCTTTACATAGAAGGCAGATTTCCGGTCGTTGGGTTCCGTTAGCCTTCTTCTTTAAACTATAGTTAATTTCAGTGCTTTTCGTACGTTGACTTCTCCTTACGTGTGGACATCCTTCCTCAGTCATGAGACATTAGACCTTAAAAATTATAGAACGGGCGTAATGGCGTCGCCTCGTGTGCCGTCGTTGTTCTATTCGTCCTCCGTTGGTCGAGTCTCGCGATGAATTACCAATCCTCTCGCATCGTCCTAGTTCTCCATGAAATATGGTGTTTCATCCCACTTCTGAGATAATAACGGTGATCTGATGGCTGGCATATAATAAAGAAAATATAATAAAAGGTTTGATTCGGCTGAGTTACATCGTAATGACCGCGCGCTATCGTCGCCAAAAAGAGAGGTCCACCGTCCTCCTCGTGCAAAAAGGGGCTTTACAATATATGATGGGGGGAGTAGCACTCGTTTACCTAAATGAGAACGCTGGCGCCATCTATACAAAGTTTACTAATACAACGGTGCGGAAAATAGCTAACATAAATACATATGTTAGTAGCCAATAGCTAGTGTGCCTCCGAAAATTACTAGGATGAATAAAAAGGTTAAAATCTAACGTAGTTGTCCACCTTTTTATTGGTTCGTGGTGAAACAAACCGTTAGTGAAGATTTTTGAATAGAATAAAGGTACAGTGGCATACTTATGAATAATTATGTTACATATGATATTACCTTTAAAGATCGTAAAAACTAAATCGAAAAAAAACCCTCCTAACACGCGCTACGACTTGTTTCTAACGTAACTTGCGCCAATCTTACCTGTCGTCTAGTCAGAAATAGAAAATTAGTTGATCCACCGTTTTTATTTGCTGCCAAAAGAGGGCGTAGAGATAGATTTCGAATAGTAGTATTTTTATTAAACCCAGATGTTAAGCCAGCGACGGTCTCTACGGGCTTTTTAAACAGCTTTGAAATTGAGCGCAAAAGTACTATACACGTCGGTCTACTACCGGTACCGTACATTCACTTTTATCATTATCTAAAAATTATCTAAAACCTTATCTAGGTCAAAATGTATTTGGAATTTTGGCCTAGAGTAGTATGAAACATTTTGTGCTAAATATTATTTATCCTCGAAAGTTCTATGTTAGTTTGTTAATTAATTTAAACTCCGTAATAAAACGCAGATTTTGATGGCAGATAATGAAGTACTAGATATAGGTGAATTCGTAGAAAACTACTTATCGGGTCCCACCGAACATTCAAATATAGTGGAAACCAGAGGACTGACAACCTTCAAGCGACAAGAATGGTACACCACTTCCGGTGGACGACTACGTTTTTCAAAAGGCGCTGCGCAGGTGAATTTCTCATCATGTTTGTCCCACGAGTATAAACCAAATACAGCTATTCAAATAAGTTCTTCGACGGAATCTCAGCCACCGCCAAATTACGCGATGGTACAAGGAACGCATTCAATCGCCATTAGACAAGCCAATTTCGAAAATACTTTGAAAATTGCACGCGCGAAAGCCATGCAACGAGCAAATAATGCGAATTTTCGCTCTCCTAGACGCTGATCAGACATTTAATTTATCTTTCTCACAATCCTTATCTAAACTTGACGAATTAAGAAAATATGTGTTTACAACCAAAGAAAATAAACAATATTGTAGCTTTCAGGAGGCATTAAAACTATATCGTCGTTTGAAAACGCTGAAACGTTACTTTCATGTACTACCTTTTTTTATATGAAAAATAGGAAATTCATAGTCATTTTATAGGAAATTATAGTATAAATTTTTTAGGTAAATAAAGGAAACTATAGGAGTAAATTTATAGATATATATATATATATATATAGGGAACTATAGGAGTAATTTTTAGGTAAATATCGGAAACTATAGGAGTAATGTTTAGGTAAATATCGGAAACTATAAGAGTAATTTTTAGGTAAATATCGGAAACTATAGGAGTAATGTTTAGGTAAATATCGGAAACTAAGAGAGTAATTTTTAGGTAAATATAGGAAATTATAGGAACGTTCAGGTGAATTTATAGGAAATTATAGGAACGTTTAGGTGAATTTATAGGAAATTATAGGAACGTTCAGGTGAATTTATAGGAAATTATAGGAACGTTCAGGTGAATTTATAGGAAATTATAGGAACGTTCAGGTGAATTTATAGGAAATTATAGGAACGTTCAGGTGAATTTATAGGAAATTATAGGAACGTTTAGGTGAATTTATAGGAAATTATAGGAACGCTTAGGTGAATTTATAGGAAATTATAGGAACGTTCAGGTGAATTTATAGGAAATTATAGGAACGTTCAGGTGAATTTATAGGAAATTTTAGGAACGTTTAGGTGAATTTATAGGAAATTATAGGAACGTTTAGGTGAATTTATAGGAAATTATAGGAACGTTCAGGTGAATTTATAGGAAATTATAGGAACGTTTAGGTGAATTTATAGGAAATTATAGGAACGCTTAGGTGAATTTATAGGAAATTATAGGAACGTTTAGGTGAATTTATAGGAAATTATAGGAACGTTCAGGTGAATTTATAGGAAATTATAGGAACTTTCAGGTGAATTTATAGGAAATTATAGGAACGTTTAGGTGAATTTATAGGAAATTATAGGAACGTTTAGGTGAATTTATAGGAAATTATAGGAACTTTCAGGTGAATTTATAGAAAATTATAGGAGTAATTGTAATAAAGATAAAACAAATGCTTTTAAACAGCTTTGGTTTAATAGTAATATAACATTTAATATGAAAACATCACAGACTTTGTGACTAGATATACGTATTAAGGTAGTATTACATTTTGATTTTAAAACAGCAGCCAGCCGTAAAAGCCAATTACTTTCAATTACTTGTCCATTGCTTGTTCATTACCTGTCAGGGCACAATTGACGGCTTTTAAAATTCATTTTGCGCGTGAAAATACCTCTACATGTTATGGTCAAAAAAGCACGCAAAGAAGGCTGTGTGCCCAAGACATGTACCTGTAGTGTCACGCGCTAAAACGTCATTTCAAAATCCGTCAATAAGTGATGTATAGCTTTCTTTACCTGATGAAGTAAAATTATTATAATTAAATTAGTGCTTTAGTAAAAGGCTGGCTGATTGAGCGCATTCTTTCAAACTTTAAAACTATTTTGAAAGTAAAGCGCGAAATACAAAAAATATGTAGAAAAATAGGAAAATTGTCAAATTATAGGAAACTTATACCATGGACACTGTATCTCTAACCGGATGGGAAAAGCTGTAGCTTCCACCATACAAAATCAGCTGCCGCCGCCACGTATCTCTAACCGGATGGGAAAAGCTGTAGCTTCCACCATACAAAATCAGCTGCCGCCGCCACGTATCTCTAACCGGATGGGAAAAGCTGTAGCTTCCACCATACAAAATCAGCTGCCGCCGCCACGTATCTCTAACCGGATGGGAAAAGCTGTAGCTTCCACCATACAAAATCAGCTGCCGCCGCCACGTATCTCTAACCGGATGGGAAAAGCTGTAGCTTCCACCATACAAAATCAGCTGCCGCCGCCACGTATCTCTAACCGGATGGGAAAAGCTGTAGCTTCCACCATACAAAATCAGCTGCCGCCGCCACGTATCTCTAACCGGATGGGAAAAGCTGTAGCTTCCACCATACAAAATCAGCTGCCGCCGCCACGTATCTCTAACCGGATGGGAAAAGCTGTAGCTTCCACCATACAAAATCAGCTGCCGCCGCCACGTATCTCTAACCGGATGGGAAAAGCTGTAGCTTCCACCATACAAAATCAGCTGCCGCCGCCACGTATCTCTAACCGGATGGGAAAAGCTGTAGCTTCCACCATACAAAATCAGCTGCCGCCGCCACGTATCTCTAACCGGATGGGAAAAGCTGTAGCTTCCACCATACAAAATCAGCTGCCGCCGCCACGTATCTCTAACCGGATGGGAAAAGCTGTAGCTTCCACCATACAAAATCAGCTGCCGCCGCCACGTATCTCTAACCGGATGGGAAAAGCTGTAGCTTCCACCATACAAAATCAGCTGCCGCCGCCACGTATCTCTAACCGGATGGGAAAAGCTGTAGCTTCCACCATACAAAATCAGCTGCCGCCGCCACGTATCTCTAACCGGATGGGAAAAGCTGTAGCTTCCACCATACAAAATCAGCTGCCGCCGCCACGTATCTCTAACCGGATGGGAAAAGCTGTAGCTTCCACCATACAAAATCAGCTGCCGCCGCCACGTATCTCTAACCGGATGGGAAAAGCTGTAGCTTCCACCATACAAAATCAGCTGCCGCCGCCACGTATCTCTAACCGGATGGGAAAAGCTGTAGCTTCCACCATACAAAATCAGCTGCCGCCGCCACGTATCTCTAACCGGATGGGAAAAGCTGTAGCTTCCACCATACAAAATCAGCTGCCGCCGCCACGTATCTCTAACCGGATGGGAAAAGCTGTAGCTTCCACCATACAAAATCAGCTGCCGCCGCCACGTATCTCTAACCGGATGGGAAAAGCTGTAGCTTCCACCATACAAAATCAGCTGCCGCCGCCACGTATCTCTAACCGGATGGGAAAAGCTGTAGCTTCCACCATACAAAATCAGCTGCCGCCGCCACGTATCTCTAACCGGATGGGAAAAGCTGTAGCTTCCACCATACAAAATCAGCTGCCGCCGCCACGTATCTCTAACCGGATGGGAAAAGCTGTAGCTTCCACCATACAAAATCAGCTGCCGCCGCCACGTATCTCTAACCGGATGGGAAAAGCTGTAGCTTCCACCATACAAAATCAGCTGCCGCCGCCACGTATCTCTAACCGGATGGGAAAAGCTGTAGCTTCCACCATACAAAATCAGCTGCCGCCGCCACGTATCTCTAACCGGATGGAAAAGCTGTAGCTTCCACCATACAAAATCAGCTGCCGCCGCCACGTATCTCTAACCGGATGGGAAAAGCTGTAGCTTCCACCATACAAAATCAGCTGCCGCCGCCACGTATCTCTAACCGGATGGAAAAGCTGTAGCTTCCACCATACAAAATCAGCTGCCGCCGCCACGTATCTCTAACCGGATGGGAAAAGCTGTAGCTTCCACCATACAAAATCAGCTGCCGCCGCCACGTATCTCTAACCGGATGGAAAAGCTGTAGCTTCCACCATACAAAATCAGCTGCCGCCGCCACGTATCTCTAACCGGATGGGAAAAGCTGTAGCTTCCACCATACAAAATCAGCTGCCGCCGCCACGTATCTCTAACCGGATGGAAAAGTTGTAGCTTCCACCATACAAAATCAGCTGCCGCCGCCACGTATCTCTAACCGGATGGGAAAAGCTGTAGCTTCCACCATACAAAATCAGCTGCCGCCGCCACGTATCTCTAACCGGATGGAAAAGCTGTAGCTTCCACCATACAAAATCAGCTGCCGCCGCCACCGTCTCTCTGTAAAGGGGGGGGGGGACTTCCAGGGAAGGATCTAGAATTTTGAAAGTTTTGGGCTGTCAAGGCCATATATTTCGTCGTGATCAACAAAACGTTCCATTTGAAATGGGGGTTTACATTCTTTCGAAGGACCTTGACGGCCCTGCGAATCGAGTACGGCCGACTATTTCAGCTAATACAAAGTAGGACGCAAACGGACAGTGAGGGGGTACCTCTTTTATTTTACGAATTTTCCCCTTCCGACGGCAGCAGGCGCTAAAGCGTCTAGCCAATGAAAAATTTACGCAAGAAAATCCACGACTTTTGACGGGTTGCGTTCTCCTTTTGTGGGGTGTTGTGTTTGTTGCTCGTAGCTGCCGTAAAGGTGACAAATTTCCATTATTTAAACAAGCACTATATAAACAGTGATTTGCAGGTCCTGGATCTCGGAAATATTACTTCTTGACGATTTCCTGGGAGGATGATTTATTTTGATATAGGTGTTTTCATAAAACCCCCATCAAAGAACTACCTAGGAGGTGGTATACTCTAGGAAGTCTTTGGTTTTTCTTGTTTTTTTGGGAACCATGTTTGCCATCTTGTTGACGTACATTACGCGAGTCGCGCCAACGGTTTTCAAACTGGAACATACTGAAAGTCTGAGGGATAAATTTTTGTCGGTGGGGGTAAAACAACATAGCCGGATTTTATGAAAACACCTATTTTGGATGGTTTATAAATGCCTGGAGCGATTGGTTATGCGTGAATTATTTTGTTAATAGGCGCTTAAATAAAACATCTTCCCAGAAATTGCCAAGAAGCAATATTTCCTACAGCCAGGACTCATAAGTTACTATTTATATAGTGCTTTTTGAAATATTAGAAAGCTGGAAACTTTTCTCGAACGTAACATCGGTTCTTTGCTAAGCCTAACATGGCAAAAAAAGTTACCTGGTTATAAGGAAACACTTGTTGCATACCGCACTGCAAAAGTAATACGTTTAGTTCTAAAGGAATTCGTTTTCATCTTTTTCCGAAAGGTAATTTTATACGATTCTACGAAATGAATCAACTCTGCCTCCATGAGAAGCCTTAAAATTGCCCAGTAATATAAAAATATTCCGTATAATTTTAATTATTTATACCATAAGAGGATGATAATAATAATAATATTATCTTCTTATACTTAGTTTTAGTAACATTATATATTTTACCTTAAAATATATAATCGAAAATTAACATTAGTATGTTCCTTATACACGTGAGCCGACGCGTTTCATATCTGACGCAAAATTCTCATGAGCGCAAAAACGCGTCTCCATTTGGCTTATATATGACTTTTTGGCTAGCCATTCTAACCGTTTAACCGACCGACCGGAAATAGTTCCTTCCCAGATGAATTTGGAGAGGGGAGTAAAAACCGAGGATCTTTTATTGAAGCGTCCATTAAATAAAATACAAAACTCCCGTATATCCTTTTCGAGTTTAGACCGGTAAATAACTAAATACACGTTTTTCTTACATTGAAATTCTTCATGAAATTTTTAATGCCCTCTTCAATAAAACATCTTCAAGGAAATCGCCAAGAAGTAATATATCCGAGAGCCAGGACTGGCAAGTTACTGTTTATATAGTGTTTGTTGAAATAATGGAAACTTTTCACCTGTATGCTATGCAACAAGTGTTTCCTTTTTAACCAGTAGCTTTTTATGACACATTAAGGCGTGGCAAAAACACAACGTTCTGTTTACACTTTTACAGGCGATAAACTTCCATTTTTTCAACAAGCACTATATAAACAGTAACTTGCAGGTCCTGGCTCTCGGATATAAATTACAATTTGGCGATTTATTTGAAGATGTTTTATTTAAGCGCCTATTCCGTTTTGTGGCGGGAAAATGATGAAAACAATTAAGTAAATCACCGAAATACCAACACGTTATGTTTTATGAATATTAAAATTAACAATAGATTAACAACACCAGCTATGCCAACAATTTTCTACTTTATTAATAAGATCCCAGTGTTCAGCTATAGGACTATGGTACTTACAAATGCTTAATGGAAACTAATCCATTGAAAGGACTTTTTGCTTAGGTGGGTTTAGACTAGGACCCTATAGGTTATATATAATGACAAGAATGTATATATGTATAAGAACGTTGAACGATCAAACTGGCGCCTGGTGCCATGATTCAATCAGTTACCGAATAACTCCTCCCAAAAAACCGCGTGCGGCGCGCGCTACAGGTTAAAACCGTTTTATCCCCCGACTCGAGAATCTCAGAATCGCTTGGTTGAACCTACCTGCAGCGCTATCTCGTGAACGAAATATTATTTTCCCCAGTTTTATCGTTTTTCGGTCGGAACAGTCGTCTGCTACGACATTCTCCTTGGCTTTTCAACCGAGTTAAACTCGAAGATTGTAGTTTATCGTGTTTTTAAAATGCCTTACACTCCGCACTTTCTCAAATTCCCGCTTCATTCTTTTGGCGCTGCACGTAGGTTCAACCGCGATTTCTGAAATTTTTGGAGCCGTTTGATGTAGGTTGCGGAAAAAGTAGCGTAACTTTTTAAATACTTTTCCAATAACTATAAAATTTCAGGGACAATATCATTAATATATTTTCTACCATTCTGTTAAAAAACCTCGTAAATTTTGGTTTTGGTGACAATTCCCCTTTAAATAAACTTATCCAAATATAAGTGAACGATGGAAAAATTATATTAAAATGCTAGTATCATTATTTATATAGTCAAATTTACGTATACGGTTGAGGAAAACCTAATAGCGTCTGCTTTAGGCTACCAATTCCTATTACTGGCGCCATTTTTAAAAGGGGTAGAAATTAAATTTAAATTTCGTCTGCTAACACGCGACTCAACTTGTTTTTAACATAACTAGCGCCAATCACCCATAGCTCCTGTTAAACCTAGTGGCAGAAATGCGAAATTCCCTGTTCCACCTTAAATACGGAAGTTCATAGGAGCAACAATACAGTAACAACCATTTCACATTATTAATATCTTTCTAGGCAAGGTTTGTACAAATTTTTGGGGTTACATTTATTTTAAGGATAGCTTTTAATTTGAAATGAAATACAAATAAAAATAGAATAAATTATATAAAACCAATTAAATATATTTTATTATCTTGCTCAAAAAACCTTAGCAACAAAATGCAAACTCTGTTAAAATTTTTGGGAAAATTAAATAAAATCTCATCACTTTTGTGACTTAATATATTTTTTACCTGAATGCACCACTAATTTGTGTGTATCCAAATTCCCCCTTCTCATGAATGAACGTTCGCACATGTCACACTCAAATAAACCTGTACGAGCACCATTATGCTTCTGCATGTGGTTTTGTAAACTTCGTTCCCACATGAAAGTTCGATGACACTGATCACATTTGAAAGTTTTTTCCGCAACATGAACCAGCCTTACGTGACTTGCTAAACTGGGTTCCGTATCAGTTGCAAATGGACATTTAATACATTTGAAATCTCCAACACCATCATGCATCTTGGAAGTGTGTTTTTTCAACAGATCTTTACGACTGAATGATCGATCGCATTGATGACATGGAAATGGTCGCTCCCCCGTGTGTTTTTTGATATGTAAATCCAAATTAAACTTGCGAGACGAGGAATATTCGCAATAGTGGCACTGAAATAGCTTATGACCAGTTTTGTGGTGTTTGAATTCTGGCTTTACACTAGTTTTAAACTCGCAATACTCGCACTGATAAACTATATCCGAAATTCCAATATTTATCTGATTCATATCCTTAGTTGAGCTCGTTACTATTTCATTTTCATTCACAGTTTCGTCAATTTTTAAATTTTTCGCACTTTCCTCAGATATTAATGAATCATCATCAGACTGCACTAATACATCCATTTCACTGTTGGATATCTTGTCGTCAATTTCTGATAAACTTTCTTCATCGGACATTTTGGAACAGTGGTCCAATGGTGGTGGATCTGAATAACTTTGGCATTCCTGGTGTAAATTTGCAACAAAATCTTTTTCTTTAAATTGATTTTTCTTCGATTCTATTGGCAATTCTTTGTTGCAATTACGGTGGTATTCCTTAATTAACAATTTACGATATTTCACACAACATTCACAAATTTGATTAGAAGCATACGTGGGGTTAATAACTACAATTGCACACTTGTTACTGTGTACATTTCCAGTAAATATACTTTTATAGCCATTAGTTTGAATTTGCAATGTGAAAAAAGTAATCAAATGACTGTCATTAACTCCTTCGCAGATTGAAAATAAATCTATCATTTCCAGAGTAGATAAAAGTAAGGCCGAAGTGTCAATTATAGGAATGGATTGCATTACACTGTGGCTTGTAGGAATTTTCCTTCCATAAACTACTAAAGATAAGCTATTGTCTCCCAAGATTGAGAAGGATTTGGTGATGAGTCCCGCTTCAATGTTTAGCTTCGAAAAAACAATGGTACTGTAATGGTCGCTGCACACCCAACCATCGGGAATTGGTTTACCACCGAGGGTTGTTTGTTTCAGTTGCACTCTTATTAAAGCCTGAAATTTTTATAAATTGTTGATCACGGGAAATTTTTAATTTATGATTATTAAAGGCAATACCTGCAAACCTAAATTGGCCGAAACTGTTATTTCAGAATCAGCGAATGTGGGTAATGGTTGTTGACACTCAAGCTCTTGCGAAATAATAGATCTTACTATATAATCACGACCTTGATCATTATTAGAGAGCCGAGTATTCAGTTCCATATTTCCCAATGACGGAGTTGAATCATCCAAAGGCTCATTCTTCAAAGTAAGGGATTCAATGGGAATCTTTTGAGACTTTGTACTTTTGCTTTCTTTGTCATTCATAATATTCAATTCGGTCTAAAATGTTCATATTTGTAAATGACACTAGTTTAAGAACGTGTTTTTAAAATTTGTTGCGTGATATAATAACTACCATTTTATCAACAGATCGGTGGGTCACATCATTGATGCTAAACGATGAGATATTTTGATAATTGGTTTGAGGTTTGTAGCTTTGATGCTATAAATGACAATTTTCAAAATGTGCCAGCAGTTTTGTGTATCTCTCGTTTTAGTTTATTTACCATCAAACATAACGTTTCCGTAGTTTCCTGAAATGGAATTGGATCTGGATGGTCAGATGTAGGGCCTAGTCCATCGACAAAATGATCGGAGCAAATGTAAAAGGAATTTTTGCTTATATTTAGTACACTTAGACGATCATCAAATCGTCCGCAAGCCTCGATCCAATGTTTACATTTATCCAAGTACTTCTTGGGTCTAGGAAATGCATAGTATTTACGGTTTCCATTTCCAGGTTTAGATGCATAGTTTCCGCATAGCGAGTACATACATTTCTTACTTTTTACCATGATTTATCTAGTTCAAATATAACTTAATCGCTAAATTAAATTAATTTTAAAAACTACTAAAAATTACACCCTAAACTTCATAGAATCCATAATTTTTTTGAAAAAAATAAAAATTATCGGCTATCAGGAAATTCAGGATCACGGCCAACTTGGTCGTGCCAGGATCAATCTGCAGCGCCGAAAACGACCTTTTTAGGAACTAACAAAGAGTTGTCTGCTTTGAAAATTAGCGCGTATACCTGAATCCTCCTAGCGTATACGATCTGTTAGTCATCTTCAGAATGTTTTGCCCCATATTCCTCCATACGTTTAACATATTTAACCTTATTTAAAGATGTTTATTTTTATAAAAGTATGTCTAAGTAACGGTTAAAATGAAGTGATTGTTTATCCTACTCCAGGTATTTTCAAAATGAATTCAAATTTCAAAGTTTTTGAATCTGTGTCTACAGAGATCACAGCTAAAGAACTCCCTGAATTTATCCTGTATCTGGATGAGAAGCAATTGCAGGGCAACGCAGATAGTGAAAAAGAGGGTTATGTACTTAAGTCTCCAAGTACCAATACTAGTTCTGAAACTAAGTTGTCATTCGATGAATACCAAGAAAATGACCAATTGGAACAATTAGAGACTGAACTGCCCAGTGACTTTGAAGACTTTGTAGAGAAATGTTTGCATGAAGACCAATATTTAATTAACAGTGGAAAATACCGTCATCGAATTATGGCCAAACTTAACAAAAATGACAACATGCCATCTCTAAGTGATTTTAATCAAATTGACTGTGCATTCTCTGAACAACCAATTATACTAAGACCGCAAGAACTAGAGAGAAAAAATATCTACAAAGATATTAAAAAGCCTAAACTAGACTTCAAATTCAGAGAACACTGCAAAAATTCCAAATTAAAGCAGAGGAAATCATTAAGCTCACGTATGTCCAATTTGACAAGAAAACAAGAAAAAAAGCCATATGAAAATTTGCAACTGAAATTGGCAAAAAGTAACAACAAAATTAAGGAAATGTGTATCCCAATTGAGCCAGTAGACGAGTCGCAGTCGCAGGAAATTTCTGTTGAAAATTCCAAATCTGAATTAATACCTACAGAACAAATATCGCATAAACAAGTTATTATACCTGAGAAGAAAGAAACCAAAATTCGTCGCAAAAAACGTAAATTAGTTGGCAGCTTAAATGATGTGAAATTGCTCAAGAAACCCTTCAAATGCAAGGTATGCGACAATGTATACACCGTGAGAAGTGACTTGAAGTCCCACCGTGAAACACACCAAGTATTCAAGAAACCACGCAATTTAAAAATTAAAAAGACCCAATTTCCTTGCGACAAATGCGATTATGTTGCTAGGCATGAGAGAAATTTGAAAAAACATAAATTAACACACTTGAAATTGAAGATTCGACATAATTGCAGTTTTTGCTCTTACAGTAGCACAACGTTCTTGATTCTACAAAAGCATGAAGAACAACACAATAATACCCCTTTTTTCCCATGTAAAACGTGTAGTTTCAAAGCTAAAACGTTGGAAAGTCTCAGAAACCATAATCAACTTCATGTAGATGAGAAGGTGTTTAAATGTACCGAATGTCCATATTCATTCTACCGAAAATCTTGTCTAACACAGCACATGCGCAAACATAATGGCTTAGACCAAATTAAATGCGATTTGTGCCCTAGTACTTTCTCACGAAAATCAAATATGTTAGCCCACAAACGAAAATTCCACTAAGCATTGTTTACATTTTGTGATCAAACAGTTAACTATGAAATAAATTATGTTGCAATGAAATAAGAGTTCGTTTAAAAAAAATACAAATCATAGATGGCGTTAAGGGATGATGGGGAAGGCTAGAGTTGACTGCGTAATTTCCGGTTTATCTGTTTTTATGTACCGGAAGTTCGATAATTAACGAGCGCCTAGGTAAATACAAATCTATAATCTAGTTCGCTTCTAAGGAAACGAATGGATAAAAAAAGCGTTGCTAAACTAATCACTCGTTTAGTCGATCAACATGAAATAGGCACAAAGGCATTGGATTTTCACAAGTTTCTGGGTGAGGGCCATCATAAGAGTTCGTTTAAAAAAATACAAATCATAGATGGCGTGAAGGCATGATGGGGAAGGCTGGAGTTGAATGCGTAATTTCCGGTTTATGTGTTTTTATGTACCGGAAGTTCGATAATTAACGAGCGCCTAGGTAAATACAAATCTATAATCTAGTTCGCTTCTAAGGAAACGAATGGATAAAAAAAGCATTGCTAAACTAATCACTCGTTTAGTCGATCAACATGAAATAGGCACAAAGGCATTTGATTTGCACAAGTTTCTGGGTGAGGGCCATCATGGCAAATAACCCCAGGGTTATTTCTCGATGGGGCCATTGACAAATTACCACCTTTTCAACCATTGAGTTGGGAATAATACTATCTAGAGTCCCAGTTCAAATTTTCCCCATAGGCTTTAACACAGCATTAGTGAAGATAGTAACGAAAATCATGGGAGAGTTATCAACTACGAACCTTGATCAACTACGACAAAAGCCACCCAAAGAATATTCTTTGAGCCACCTATGAGCGAAAAATTCAACTATTTAAATGAAAAATTCTTCGATGGCCCCTGCCGCCACCTATTAGCGACTTTGTGAACTATTATAAAGCTAAAAAACAAAACAACGAAGTTTCTTGGTAAATCATATTTCATTTTGAAATAAAGAGTATTTTAAAAGATTAAATTGCACTAAAACAAAATAACTATGTAAAAAATGAATACAAATGAATAATAATGAATATAAATAAATAAATAATGATTATAAATAAATAATAATTAATATAAATAAATAAATAATGATTATAAATAAATAAATAATGAATATAAATAAATAATGAATATAAATAAATAATGAATATAAATAAATAATGAATATAAATAAATAAATAATGAATATAAATAAATAAATAATGAATATAAATAAATAAATAATGAATATAAATAAATAAAGAATGAATATAAATAAATAAATAATGAATATAAATAAATAAATAATGAATATAAATAAATAAATAAATAATGAATATAAATAAATAAATAATGAATATAAATAATAAAGAATATACACTAACTATTACCAAAAGTGGATATAAAACAGAAAGTCTGGGAGGACCCGGTAGCCCTGTTCCATCAAAAATGAGGATCCCACAAGCATGCCCCTAGTTTGTGCCTACCCCCTTTGGCGGAGCATTACAAATGGCGCTTTACTCGCATGTACCTGCGTAAATCGGCTGATATATTATAGTTCTTCTTCAGTTCCTTAGCCACCTGATTATATAGTCTTTGGGCTGGATTTGGTGCGTCTGCTCTTTGTGAAAATTCACATGTTTGGCAAGGCTTAGGTAGATAATTGATAAAAACGTTTTTGTTTTATTTGAATAGGGTGTGCGGCTTAAAGTGTTTAACGAATTTAAAAACAATCAAACTTTAAAAGAACTACTAGAAGATATGTGCTCTCAACACGAGTTGTTACATTCGCATTACTCTGAAGAAAGAGGAGGATAGTGGCTTTCTGTACGCATGGAACAATTGATTATACAATTTAGTACTTCATGAAGAAGGAATTGACCCAGTTATAATTTGTGACCCAATATATGCAAATGAACTCTCCAATCTCAATTTGCGATTCTGCATTATTACCTTGGTTATTACTATCATTGATTAAATAACCTTATAAGGTTATTTAATCCATGTTACTATACTAAAATTTGTCTACATCCCTATCTACTGGAATTTTAGTTAAGCCTTGGTTTAAATCTTCACTGGTTTGTATAGTACCAATTGAATACAAATCTTTTATAAATAAATTACACTGACTAAATTTACTTTTCGGCTTTAAAGCTAACTCTTCTGGTGTATATTTCTTACGAGCTTGAGCCACAGTGACTCTCGAACTTAACAGAGGCAAAATTTTTGAAAAAGGAATAAATTAACCAACGAGACAACGTCTTCGGGAGATTTACCAAGGAGAATATGCTTCTTGGTTTTACCGCTAGGTTAGCTAGCATCGCCCATCTGAACTATTTCCTCTGACCGTGACGTCATGAGACATAGGCCAAACGTAACAGAGTCGTTCCTGATTGGCTCAATCATTGTATAGGGGAAACAGCTCCTCATTTTTGAAGGAAACCACTGGGAAAGCTAACGAACCCTTTTCCTCCCAGACTTTCTGTTTTATATCCACTTTTGCTATTACCGTTAACCTCAGCAAGTTCTTATGGGAAGGGGAAACCGAAGATCTCGGGGGAAAACCCCTTTCACCAGTAGGAAGAGAACTTACAAACTTTACGCAGAAGGAGTGGTTCCGGATTTTCACCCAGGCTCCTCTTGCTGCGAGGCGAAAGTGCTAACCACTCCGCCACCCCACTTTCTACTGTACGTTTTCTGTAAAAAGTTATCTAAGTAATGGTCTAATAATTTATTTTCTTCTTAAATAGTACCATGCGAGCTCTAAAATTTGTATTTAAGAAAAGTGAAGGTGTTGCGGTATTTGTAAGCATTTTAAAAGTGGTGTTTTTCTTGAAGTCTTCCTCTGTAAAATTATTACCGCAAACTGCATCTGTTGCGTTTGGAACCCAGTCTGATCTTCCAATGGCTTTTAGCCATCTTTGCAACAAAGGATTCACTTTACCTGGAAACCTTATTGTAATTTTGAATAATTTAGAATAAAAATGTCTTCTATTTTTTTGGAATATTAGTGCTGCTCCTACTTATGCCAAGAAACTTTTTTGTTGCTTCCATTATTTTCGCAAGATGAAACTGCGCATTTCCTACCCATTATGCTTAAAATTTCACTCAAAATATATTACAAAATAGTAAATAACTCACAAAAGAAACCTTTATTGTGTTAATAAAGAGTTTTCAAAATTGTTCTTAAAAACGCGTCGCTTTCCCTCTTCAATTCAAAAGTTAAAATTATAATAGTTCACAAAGTCGCTAATAGGTGGCGGCAGGGGCCATCGAAGAATTTTTCATTTAAATAGTTGAATTTTTCGCTCATAGGTGGCTTTTGTCGTAGTTGATAACCCTCCCATGATTTTCGTTCCTATCTTTACTAATGCTGTGTTAAAGCCTATGGGGAAAATTTGAACTGGGGCTCTAGATAGTATTATTCCCAACTCAATGTTTTCAACCGATTAACCCCCTCTAAACTAAGAGTATTAATCAGGGGCGTAGCCATTGGGGGAAGTGACCCCAACAGTATTTTGCAGAGTTGGTGAAGTTTGTTTGATTTTGCGAAACCGGAAAGCTTCGCCAGCTCCAGTTGGTTTGAAAAGACACTGACGTATCAAATACTCTGTCCGCTTAGCTGATTTATAATTGAACAAAAACCAGTTCTGCGAATTGAAAAAACCATGTTAATTCTTGTTAATGTAATGGCTAACAGGGCCGGATTACCCAATAGGCTGACTACGCCTGGGCGGCCTAAGGCACCAAGCCCAAAGCTGGGCACAAATCCCCAGAAATTCTTTTTCCTATCAAAATATAAAAGATGGCGTTGGCGTTGCTATCAATTTTTTCTAATTTTTTTAATTTGAAATATTTAAAGTTTAAATTACTTATTAGTAACTTTCAATAATATATTTTTTGCTTTCTACATATAATTTTTTTATCTCATATAAATTTTTACATATATAAAGCTATAAATCATACCACCAATAAAATAGTTTTTTAACTTTTTTTTTGAAAACCTATCAAATTAATCTCATCAATGACATATGTTATAAACTAACCTATTGTATCAAATACTATTATTTATACAATTTTATCAATAATAGGTATTTCAATAAAAGTTACGCCCCCCTTCCATCCCGCCCGCCGCGTAAAACCGGAACTAGGTGATTTAATTTCTGTTACACGGCTACCATATTTTATGGGGTAGTTGTACAGCCAACCCTCTTTGAAACAGCCAACTTCAATCCAAGATTTCGCTTTAAACTGTAAGCCTCGGCACACGCGTTAGCGGCGTTACCTTTCTCTGTGGTCCTTCGTTAAGATATTTAACGTTGGGTAAGTTAAAATTTTAATTAAATGAAATAAATCTAATGTAAATAACTTAATAATTTCTAGTTTTCAGTTAAATAGAGAAGATATGGAGCCACTGATTTGTTTTGAAACATTTCTAAATTCTTTGCGCCTTTTTCCAAAATGACTCGTATTTGTTTGGAGGAATAAAACAAACCAGACGACGCGAAAACAATGCTATAAAATGTGAAGAGTTGCAAAATTCCGAATGCAGTTGGCGCTAGTCGCGTTTGAACCCCTCCGTCTCGCGCGAGTTCACCGTCACTGACGAAACCGATTTCGCAGCTCTCCGCAACTCCTGTATACTTGTTTTATTTCTCCAAGATAATACGAAATCGAAGTAATGAGAAGTAGGAGCAATGGGAAGTCGGAGTAATCGGAGAAGATGGAAGTAGGAGCAATGGAAAGTTGGTTGGAGTAATCGGAGAAATGAGAAGTATGAGCAATGAGAAGTAGGAGCAATGGGAAGTCGGAGCAATGAGAAGTAGGAGCAATGAATCCTCTAGAGAAAGGACGAGTCGGAGAAATGATGTCGAACCTCGTTAGCGTTGAAATCAAAACAAGATGCTTAAGCTAAATTTTGATCCAAAAGGCAGGACATAAAAGTACCCCTCGCGTTGATTGGCTCGTTTGTAAATTTGACGATAACTTAAGTTATAGTAATTTTTTACAATAAATTTTACATAGGATATATAATTATGGTTAAAGTCCCCTAAGTAGAGTATAAGTTGTCTAATTATAATACTCTACAATGGTTCACAGACGACGTTATTGAATTTTAGCTTCCTGTTCCATTAATAGATGGCAATACGCTCTCGGGTAGACTCATTGCCATCTCTAATAACAAGGGCCTTATCATAATACAGGTGGCAACATAAGCCTACCAAGGCCCCACTAAGTTTGAACTGGGCATAAAGGCGTATGTATTCAGCACTAGACAGGCGCGGGAGAGGAAAAAATTTAATCTACGCTACCTGGCGGAGAAAAAGAGCAAATCCTCTCACCCCTACCTTTTGCCATCCGGTAGCATGCATTGGGGGATTTGTGCATAAGTTTCAGTTTTTCATCAACAGATGGATTCATGTAGCGAGTTTGGCCAAGGACAGTAGATATAGGGACGAGAAAGTGTATTGGCGGCCTCTGTTGGAATATATCACCTAAAACGACCTAAACGCAAGGAGAGTTAGTCGTAACCAAAAAAAATGGCGGTCACCTAATTTTAGCGGTTCTTGACGAGGCTTAGGTGTTCAAAACAAATGGGCATTTTTTATTTACGCTCGTAGTTTTATTTTTAATTTAACCTCAAAATGGTAAAAACTAACTACAATAATACTGTATATCGTGAACCACGTCTTAAGAATGGCCGCTGTTTGTTTACATCTAACTCCCCGTGAATATGAAGACGTTTAAAATCGAATTTTTTTTCCTGCTTTCTCGTCCGTGTATCTACTGTCCTTGGTTTGGCCAGTCATTAGCTTAACGTTAAAATCTCATTCGTTTCAAACTTGGGGAGGCCTTGATAGTCTTATGGTGGCATTGAGAGGCTGAGAGCCGACAGTGGCTTTAACAGTTTTTTTTTGTATGGAGACGCCTGTCTACTAAACGAAGCGTATTTATAGGGTACGGTCAGTTGCTGTAAAATGTTAAAAACCAGAAAAAAACCGATTGCGATTTTTCCGATGTGCATCGTGACGTAAGTACCAGTTGTACGGAATTTTTGTCTCGTGCGATTTCACCGATGAGCATCGTGACGTCAAAAGTTACTGTACGCTTTTTTTTAAACGATGCCAAAGGTAGCGACATCTAAAGGCGACCGACGGTACTAAAAATTTTACATAACTGTACGTTTTCACCCCCTCATCGATTCCAGCGATGAGCATTACGAATAGTAGTGACATCTATACGCGACTGTCAGTAACATTCTCCACGTGCTTGGCAAAAAACACCAAAAACACTGATACGCCATTGATGGGCATCGTGACGACAAAACCGGAAATATAAATCGTCGTAAAGTAACTTTTTTATTTTCCGATACGCATTGATGGCTTTTTTTAGAGCAACTGAACGTACTCCTCATGGTCTTGGCTATTTACCAGGGGAATTGGACTTCGACCTTCGTACGGAAGGTGGGATAGTCTTCTATTAAATGGCTCTTGGGCGTTTCCTGCGAGTATGATATTATGTCTATTCGGCATTTTATATCTTGGAATCGTTATGGAAAGAAATATTTAAATAATCCAAGGACCAATATAAAACACTTTTTCACGAATTTAATTAAGCTGCGCAGTATAAATGAAAACTAATTTTATTTAACTCAAAAACTTCGAATGCTTTTCCAACTTATGATTATCCAAATTCCCCCTTCTCGAGAAAGATTCGTCACAATGATCGCAAGAAAAGGCATAAAGTTTCGCGTCCGAATGTTTCTTTCGTTTGTGGGATATCAAATGTCTCTCCAGATCGAAAACACGCGCGCACTTATCGCAATTCCATTTCTTGTTGGCTAAATGAATTATTCTATGTTTTCTCATAGTGTTATCATTTACGCACGAATATTCGCAATCAGGACACGATAGCAAAGCCACTTCTTTGTTGTGAATGCGTTTGTGACTTTCGAAATTTCCCTTTCTGGCAAACGTGCGTTCGCATTCGTCGCATTTGATAACACCCGACCGAGGTCCGGCGTGTTTCTGCAAATGATGTATAAGGCTTTTTTTCCAGGAGAATTTATGATCGCAAAGCTCACATTTGTATGCCTTGGATACTTCGATATGAATTTTAACATGCTTAAGTAGTTCCACTTCCAAAGAGCAGGCGAAAGAACATTTATCGCAACGGTACGGTCCACTACCGGAGTGTATCTTTAGTTTGTGTTTTTTAAGTAAATCCTTACGGCCGAATTCCCGAGGACACTGATTACAGGCGAAAGGACGCTTACCCGTATGCTTCACCTCGTGCAGTTGCAGGTTGTATTTGCGCCTGGTCGAATAATTGCAGGTTTGGCACTTGAAACGTTTATTTTCCCGGTGCGTTTCCCTGTGGCTCCGTAGATTACTGCGCACCTTGCAAGTGAAACTACAGAAATTACACTTAAAGATTCGTACGCCCTCATCGTCGAAGTCAGAGTCAATTTCTGATATTAATTCGGATGACGATGATTCGGAACTACTGTCCATTTTCAACTTCTTGGTAGCAGATAACCCGTTTGGTGGGCTGGAATGTGCGCTTAAGAATTTCGATGATTCACATCTGGAAACATTTATCGATAGTCTTTTTAAAGTAGCAGACGACATTATCGGACCTTTAGTGGAACTGACGCCACCTTCCTTTAAAGCAGACGACGTGTTTCGAGGAATAGTCGATCTTAGCCTCTTCCTACCAGTAGATCCTTTTTCTGCTTTTAATGTTTTGGAACTGGCAGACCTTTTACCTTTAGTAGATAATTCGTCTGGGGCAACTTTCAACTTATTATTTGTAACAGACGCTTTTTTTGGTGACTTTGATATTCTAGAAAATCTAGAATCGACTTTCTCTTTCTTCGTAGCAGACGATTTAGCTTCCTTTGCAGCAACAGAAGATTCATTTTGGGATTTAGTTGATTTCAACCCTAATGCAAACATTAATTTTTTCTTAGAAGCAGACTCTACTTTGCATTTGAGCAATGATTCAGGAAAAAAATCGCTGCCAAATAGTTTATTTTTAGCTGACAACTTTTCAAACAACTTGCATTCTTTGAACCTGGCAGTGCTGCTTAACCTTTTCCTTGTAGCAGACAATCCTTTAAATGCGGTTTTAGACCTGGCAGTACTGAAAACTTCCTTTTTTTTAAATGGTTGTTTTTCAAACAATTTGGAATCTTTTTCCCCGGCAGCGTTGCTAAGCCCTGTCCTTGTAGCAGACAATCCTTTAAATTCGGTTTTAGACCTGGCTGTACTGCAAACTTCCTTTTTTTTAAATGGTTGTTTTTCAAACAATTTGGAATCTTTTCCCCCGGCAGCGTTGCTAAGCCCTGTCCTTGTAGCAGACAATCCTTTAAATTCGGTTTTAGACCTGGCAGTACTGCAAACTTTCTTCTTTTTAAATGGTTGTCTTTCAAACAATTTGGAATTTTTGGGCCCGGCAGCGTTGCTTAGTCCTGTCCTTGTAGTAGACAATCCTTTAAGTGCAGTTTTCGATGTTTCGTACACGGCAGCATTGTTTGCTATTTTATTTAGTACAGGCGACTCTTTAGCCAAAATTTCATCTACTGACTTTTGAGCTGGCGTATTTACAATATCAGTTATATTTTCATTATCAGAATTAACGCTTTTATTTGAGTATATCCGAGCCAAAATCTTCTTAACTTCCAAAAGATCTTCAGCCGATAGTTTGCTTTCCATTGATTTTAGATCAATTGCATTTTTCTATAGAAACGAAAACAATTTTTATAAAAACCCAAAATAATCATAAATTAAACCTATATGTTGTTTGAAAAATTGAAGTGTGAGACTTTTCTACATTTCTGCTTGTGTTTCGAGATGTTTAGACAATACCATTTTCGATGAGCAAGTTGCTGTTAGACTGTGCACGCGACGATAGGCCCGATTTCACTACCTCCACCGCGGTTATATGAGGTGGGGCCCCATACAAGCTTGCTTGTGGGCTCTTTTCAGCCGGCCCCCCGGGGATTTTGCTTAGCCTGACCCCTTCTGTACGGCCCTTAGAGTATTCCCCCAAATTAAGAAAAATATATTCCAATTTGTTAATTTTTATTTATTGTATTACAAAATGTGTTAGGTCATTAGTATTGTTCAAACAAGTCGTGTGCCCGGTTTCATCCAATTCTTATATTTTCCAATTTTAAAAGTCATTTCCTCATTCGAGCTTATGTTACTACATACGGATATCTAACAAATTTGGTAATAAATGAAATTGAAATCGTTCAAATAAAGGAAATAACTATTTTTAAACGGGATATTACGATAACCTAAGTCTTAAATAAACTAAAATCAGTAGATAACTCACCGATTTAGATATAAATTATCACCAAATTGACTAGCTGCATAGCTTTACTGGTTCTCCCTCCAGCGCGAAGTTGTATCACATACGAAACGAAATTAAAGGGTATCGTCGGACTGCTAAATGAGTGAAAGGAAGAAATGTATATTAGACGATATTAAAAATGAACTCAATGTATCTTTGATGAAACGATATTTCAATATTAAGAGCGGCGTTAACCAACCCAAACCTTATCAATTGGATTTAATTTTAAAATTAATTTAAAGTAAAATTATTATTTTATGCAAAAGCCATAGTATGACGTCAAAGTACCATCCTCGTCTGCTTGTTCGTCCAACTGCGCATGTGTCAGGCATTATTGAAACTCGCTTTTTACATTTTTATAAACTGTAGTATTGCAAATCGAAAACGGTATTTTCACAAATTTGGGTTAAAATAACCTTGTCATAGTAGCACTCCATACACCTAAAGTGGGACCTGAAAAAAGCTGTCATTAGACGTCTGTGGGTGTTTGGAAAAAATTGGTGTTACCTTCGATTTGTTACCTTATTTCGTACCATTTTTCCCCTTCCCATAAAAACGTTTAGATGTTAACGGTAATAGGGAGTGTAGGGAGCTATTGGCTCGCGTGGTAAGAAGGGCTTTCCACCACCCTCCCACGCAATTTTACCAGGCCACCCTTATTAGGTGGGGTGGCGGAGTGGTTAGCACTTTCGCCTCGCAGCAAGAGGAGCCGGGTTCGATCTCAACTTGTGGCACTGGGTGAAAACTCGGAACAATTCCTTCTGCGTTGAGTTTGCAAGTTATCTCCCCACTGGTTTAAGTGGTTTTTCCCCGAGTTCTTCAGTTTCCCCTTCCATAAAAACTTGTTGAGGTTAACGGTAATAGTTAGTGTAGGGAACTGTTGGCTCGCGTGGCTTGCCACCACCCTCCTACGCATTGTAACCCGGCCACCTAAATTAAAGGCTTTAAAAGTCGCTTGACGACTTAGTCCTATGGTGGTGCCTTAGGTATTAGCCTAGCTGATTATTATTATTTAAAAAAAAGCATTTGTCGGCTCTGTCATTGCTAGCTGTATTATGAAAAGGACCTTGTTATTAAAGATGGCAATGAATTTATAAATTTCTTCGAAAAAACGACTTTCTTGGAGAGCGTGGTGCCATCTATTAATAGCAAAAGAAGCTAATCTTCAAAAATAGCGAAACAATAATGTTGCCAGAGAACCATTTATAGTTATTATAATTAGACAAATTATAGTCTACTTAATAGACTTAAACCTAAATTATATATCCCATATAAAATATATTGCTCAAAATAATTATAATTTAAGTTATTATAAAATTTACAAACGAGCCAATCAACGCGAGGGGTACTTTTATGTCCCGCCTTTTGGCTCAAAATATGTAGCTTAAGTATCTTGTTATATTTCGATGCTAGCGACATCTGTTGAAAAAGGAGTTACTTCATGTCGAGCCGACACTTGATTTAAAGGCAATAAAAGTCGCTAGATGGTGGTTAGCTTAGCTGATTATTAATATTACCAAAATTGTGCAAATTTCTATACTTTCCAATGCTAAAGATTTACTAAATACCGCTATCGAGGTGGACCACATAGAAAGCTAGGCTAGGATGGACGATGCCCCTTTTTTGTTCTTTCGTGTTTTGTATTAAAACGTAGATAGAGGGCAGTAGCGTTTCCGCCGAGTGGCAAAAAATCAAAACGCTTGCAAACCATCTCCAATACTTCCTTAGTTCTCGAAGTCCTCACCAGGTGGCAATATTTTTACTTTTCAACTTGTTTCCCACCCCTCTCCACTATTTTTTAACTTCGCTCATAACATTCATTTTAAAAAAGGTTCGATTGACACACTTTTGGTAATTATGTCACTTTGGTTATTTAATATTTTTAAAGAATTGGTCACCCCTGCGGTTCAATTATGCATCAGTACCGATTAAAGCTCTAGGTACGAAATTTTGATCATACTTTCTAACTACGTCATCTAAGTTATAGAATGTCTCTACAACCATTGGTCGGCTGCCAGTTGAGCTCTTTAACTGCCCAATTGGGCTTCTTTTTATGTCTGTTTGCGGGAAAAAATGAATTGGGCTGTTTTTTGGGCTACTTTTCGGAGGCTTTCGATAATATACACTAAAATCGGTAGGATACCGATTTCTTTCAAAGGAATACGCTTTAAAGCACTCCGAAATATATAACTCTCAATATATGTACAGTTTTTCTTAAAAAATTTAATAATTCGATTGATTGATTTGGGTACATTTGTTCGAATTTCATTCGTCCGAACGGTGGTACAAATGTCCGAATGATCATTTGTCCGAATGCCGGAAAACCGGATCGTATGTCCGAAAACGTATTTCATTTGCCCGAAAAATTTATCACAACTTTTGTTGGTGATTTAGTCGTTCAATTTATGTTAACTTTACTGGAGAATTTCATTTGTTCGAATAATCGTTTGTCCGTTTTTTCGAACATTAGGAATTGGTTGGTTTTTTTAAAATATTGTTAATATAAGAAAATAGTAACATTAACGTGAACCTAACCTAACCTAAAATATCCATAGGTGGTCTCTTCTAACTTAACTTTTCGTATATACTATTCTCCACCACACTCCCCCCTTTTCGGCTCTCCGTTGCTATGCAACGCGTTTCGAAATTTTTATTGTTTAGGCTTAGTTTCTCTTTTCGATATAACAGAAGCCAGCCAGATTTCCCGCACGGTACTGATGAGTTCCAAATAGAACGAAACCGGTCTACCGTTGGAATTTCTGGTTATTTTATTTAGTTTTTATGTAGTTTATTACTCGAAGATCTATTTGATCCGAGATTCGCTCGAAGACCTATCGGTACGAGTTATTAGTAAGTTTTTTAATTTCTTCAAATTTGTTTAGGATTTAGATATATTATCCCTTTTAATTATGGACTAATCTACTTTTTCACGTAAAATATCCACAACATTCAACGCAATTCCCACTTAATAGATCGGCCAAAGGAAAAATGGACATAATAGGATAAAATGATTAGACATTATAAAAAAACAGCAATAAGAAATACTAATTAAGCGACAGAATTCGGAAAATTGATGCTACTGATTCGGACGAATGAAACAAACAAGTTGTCCAATTCGAACAATTGAAACATTTGTTATTTCGGCGGTTCGGACGAATTAAATTCGAACATTTGTTCCACCGTTCAGACGATTGAAATTCGAACAAATGTACCTACCCCGATTAATTTGTACTTAAAAAAATATTTAGAATAAAAAAAATTGGAGTTTCTATAAAATTTCCCATGACACTTCAAAACTGTTGAGAAAGAGCGCGACATCACGCAAACACCAATATTTTGAACAGCGCGCCTTTAAAAAAATAAACAATTTAGGCTTGTTTATAAAATATGGCCTAATTTAAAGAGCTGTTGCACTAAATGCGACAGTCGAGTGAGAGCCTAATTAAATAATTATTTTTATTACACGAACGTTATTTCGAACCGCCACATTTGGTTGGTGGATGCCGTCATGGTGGACCAATTCCCTGTCAAATCGCGCATGTGTACAGTTGTACACCGCTTCAAGGCTCAAACGTCTACGAGTGTATATCTTGTAAAATGTTAAAATTACACTACGATATTTAGGTACCTATTGAAAATAATATTTTTCGA
Organism: Leiobunum rupestre; assembly: GCF_980474605.1. Taxonomy (NCBI): domain Eukaryota; kingdom Metazoa; phylum Arthropoda; class Arachnida; order Opiliones; family Sclerosomatidae; genus Leiobunum; species Leiobunum rupestre. The sequence continues at coordinate 51,154,988 of NC_143385.1, read as the reverse complement.
ATGAAATAGTATCATTTTCATTCCTAAGGTTGTTTGGAAAAAATCAACGGAAACTTGCTTGTTCTCGACATCAGTTTTTGTCTGCTAATTTTTCTAATTGGGGTGAGTTATAAAACTAAGGTACAGACCCTGGTAGAAGAGTTATTCCAAACAGACCTCCAATTTGGTGAACAATCCCCCGCCAAGACTTGAGACCTCCAATTTGTGAACAATCCCCCGGCCGAGACCTGAGACCTCCAAATTTGGTGAACAATCCCCCAGCCAAGACCTGAGACCTCCAAATTTGGTGAACAATCCCCCGCCAAGACTTGAGACCTCCAATTTGGTGAACAATCCCCCGGCCAAGACCTGAGACCTCCAAATTTGGTGAACAATCCCCCGCCAAGACTTGAGACCTCCAATTTAGTGAACAATTCCCCGGCCAAGACCTGAGACCTCCAATTTGGTGAACAATCCCCGTGGTCAAGACCTGAGACCTCCAATTAGGTGAACAATCCCCCGGCCGAGACCTGAGACCTCCAAATTTGGTGAACAATCCCCCGGCCGAGACCTGAGACCTCCAAATTTGGTGAACAATCCCCCGGCCAAGACCTGAGACCTCCAATTAGGTGAACAATCCCCGTGGCCAAGACCTGAGACCTCCAATTAGGTGAACAATCCCCCGGCCAAGACCTGAGACCTCCAATTAGGTGAACAATCCCCCAGCCAAGACCTGAGACCTCCAAATTTGGTGAACAATCCCCCGCCAAGACTTGAGACCTCCAATTTGGTGAACAATCCCCCGGCCAAGACCTGAGACCTCCAAATTTGGTGAACAATCCCCCGGCCAAGACCTGAGACCTCCAATTAGGTGAACAATCCCCGTGGTCAAGACCTGAGACCTCCAATTAGGTGAATAATCCCCCGGCCGAGACCTGAGACCTCCAAATTTGGTGAACAATCCCCCGGCCAAGACCTGAGACCTCCAATTAGGTGAACAATCCCCGTGGCCAAGACCTGAGACCTCCAATTAGGTGAACAATCCCCCGGCCAAGACCTGAGACCTCCAAATTTGGTGAACAACCCCCCGCCAAGACTTGAGACCTCCAATTTGGTGAACAATCCCCCGGCCAAGACCTGAGACCTCCAATTTGGTGAAAAATCCCCGGCCAAGACTTGAGACCTCCAATTTGGTGAACAATCCCTCGGCCAAGACCTGAGACCTCCAATTTGGTGAACAATCCCCGACCAAGACTTGAGACCTCCAATTTGGTGAACAATCCCCCGCCAAGACTTGAGACCTCCAATTTGGTGAACAATTCCCCGGCCAAGACCTGAGACCTCCAATAAGGTGAACAATCCCCCGGCCGAGACCTGAGACCTTTAAATTTGGTGAACAATCCCCCGCCAAGACTTGAGACCTCCAATTTGGTGAACAATACCCCGGCCAAGACCTGAGACCTCCAATTTGGTGAACAATCCCCGGCCAAGACTTGAGACCTCCAATTTGGTAAACAATCCCCCGCCAAGACATGAGACCTCCAATTTGGTGAACAATCCCCCGCCAAGACTTGAGACCTCCAATTTGGTGAACAATTCCCCGGCCAAGACCTGAGACCTCCAATTTGGTAAACCATCCCCCGGCCGAGACCTGAGACCTCCAAATTTGGTGAACAATCCCCCGGCCAAGACCTGAGACCTCCAATTAGGAGAACAATCCCGCTGGCCAAGACCTGAGACCTCCAATTAGGTGAACAATCCCCCGGCCAAGACCTGAGACCTCCAAATTTGGTGAACCATCAACCGGCCGAGACCTGAGACCTCCAAATTTGGTGAACCATCCCCCGGCCAAGACCTGAGACCTCCAAATTTGGTGAACAATCCCCCGCCAAGACTTGAGACCTCCAATTAGGAGAACAATCCCCCGGCCAAGACCTGAGACCTCCAAATTTGGTGAACAATCCCCGGCCAAGACTTGAGACCTCCAATTTGGTGAACAATCCCCCGGCCAAGACCTGAGACCTCCAAATTTGGTGAACAATCCCCCGCCAAGACTTGAGACCTCCAATTTAGTGAACAATTCCCCGGCCAAGACCTGAGACCTCCAATTTGGTGAGCAATCCTCCGCCAAGACTTGAGACCTCCAATTTAGTGAACAATTCCCCGGCCAAGACCTGAGACCTCCAATTTGGTGAACCATCCCCCGGCCGAGACCTGAGACCTCCAAATTTGGTGAACAATCCCCCGGCCAAGACCTGAGACCTCCAATTAGGTGAACAATCCCCCGGCCAAGACCTGAGACCTCCAAATTTGGTGAACCATCCCCCGGCCGAGACCTGAGACCTCCAAATTTGGTGAACAATCCCCCTGGCCAACACCTGAGACCTCCAATTAGGTGAACAATCCCCCGGCCAAGACCTGAGACCTCCAAATTTGGTGAACAATCCCCCGCCAAGACTTGAGACCTCCAATTTGGTGAACCATCCCCCGGCCAAGACCTGAGACCTCCAATTTGGTGAAAAATCCCCGGCCAAGACTTGAGACCTCCAATTTGGTGAACCATCCCCCGGCCAAGACCTGAGACCTCCAATTTGGTGAACCATCCCCCGGCCGAGACCTGAGACCTCCAAATTTGGTGAACAATCCCCCGACCAAGACCTGAGACCTCCAAATTTGGTGAACAATCCCCCGCCAAGACTTGAGACCTCCAATTTAGTGAACAATTCCCCGGCCAAGACCTGAGACCTCCAATTTGGTGAACAATCCCCCGCCAAGACTTGAGACCTCCAATTTGGTGAACAATCCCCCGGCCATGACCTGAGACCTCCAATTTGGTGAAAAATCCCCGGCCAAGACTTGAGACCTCCAATTTGGTGAACAATCCCTCGGCCAAGACCTGAGACCTCCAATTTGGTGAACAATCCCCGACCAAGACTTGAGACCTCCAATTTGGTGAACCATCCCCCGCCAAGACTTGAGACCTATAATTTGGTGAACAATTCCCCGGCCAAGACCTGAGACCTCCAATTCGGTGAACAATCCCCGGCCAAGACCTGAGACCTCCAATTAGGTGAACAATCCCCCGGCCAAGACCTGAGAACTCAAAATTTGGTGAACAATCCCCCGGCCAAGACCTGAGACCTCCTATTTGGTGAACAATCCCCCGCCAAGATTTGAGACCTCCAATTTGGTGAACAATTCCCCGGCCAAGACCTGAGACCTCCAATTTGGTGAACCATCCCCCGGCCGAGACCTGAGACCTCCAAATTTGGTGAACAATCCCCCGGCCAAGACCTGAGACCTCCAATTTGGTGAACAATCACCGGCCAAGACCTGAGACCTCCAATTTGATGAACAATCCCCCGGCCAAGACCTGAGACCTCCAAATTTGGTGAACAATCCCCCGGCCAAGACCTGAGACCTCCAATTACGTGAACAATCCCCGTGGCCAAGACCTGAGACCTCCAATTAGGTGAACAATCCCCCGGCCGAGACCTGAGACCTTTAAATTTGGTGAACAATCCCCCGGCCAAGACCTGAGACCTCCAATTAGGTGAACCATCCCCCGGCCAAGACCTGAGACCCCCAAATTTGGTGAACAATCCCCCGCCAAGACTTGAGACCTCCAATTTGGTGAACAATCCCCCGGCCAAGACCTGAGACCTCCAATTTGGTGAACAATCCCCGGCCAAGACTTGAGACCTCCAATTTGGTAAACCATCCCCCGGCCGAGACCTGAGACCTCCAAATTTGGTGAACAATCCCCCGGCCAAGACCTGAGACCTCCAATTAGGAGAACAATCCCCCTGGCCAAGACCTGAGACCTCCAATTAGGTGAACAATCCCCCGGCCGAGACCTGAGACCTTTAAATTTGGTGAACAATCCCCCGGCCAAGACCTGAGACCTCCAATTAGGTGAACCATCCCCCGGCCAAGACCTGAGACCCCCAAATTTGGTGAACAATCCCCCGCCAAGACTTGAGACCTCCAATTTGGTGAACAATCCCCCGGCCAAGACCTGAGACCTCCAATTTGGTGAACAATCCCCGACCAAGACTTGTGACCTCCTATTTGGTGAACCATCCCCCGGCCGAGTCCTGAGACCTCCAAATTTGGTGAACAATCCCCCGGCCAAGACCTGAGACCTCCAAATTTGGTGAACAATCCCCCGCCAAGACTTGAGACCTCCAATTTAGTGAACCATCCCCCGCCAAGACCTGAGACCTCCAATTTGGTGAACCATTCCCCGGCCGAGACCTGAGACCTCCAAATTTGGTGAACAATCCCCCGGCCAAGACCTGAGACCTCCAAATTTGGTGAACAATCCCCAGCCAAGACTTGAGACCTCCAATTTAGTGAACAATTCCCCGGCCAAGACCTGAGACCTCCAATTTAGTGAACAATCCCCGACCAAGACTTGTTACCTCCTATTTGGTGAACCATCCCCCGGCCGAGTCCTGAGACCTCGAAATTTGGTGAACAATCCCCCGGCCAAGACCTGAGACCTCCAAATTTGGTGAACAATCCCCCGCCAAGACTTGAGACCTCCAATTTAGTGAACCATCCCCCGCCAAGACCTGAGACCTCCAATTTGGTGAACCATCCCCCGGCCGAGACCTAAGACCTCCAAATTTGGTGAACAATCCCACGGCCAAGACCTGAGACCTCCAATTAGGTGAACAATACCCCGGCAAAGACCTGAGACCTCCAAATTTGGTGAACAATCCCCCGGCCGAGACCTGAGACCTCCAAATTTGGTAAACAATCCCCCGGCCAAGACCTGAGACCTCCAATTTAGTGAAAAATCCCCGGCCAAGACTTGAGACCTCCAATTTGGTGAACAATCCCTCGGCCAAGACCTGAGACCTCCAATTTGGTGAACAATCCCCGACCAAGACTTGAGACCTCCAATTTGGTGAACAATCCCCCGCCAAGACTTGAGACCTCCAATTTAGTGAACAATTCCCCGGCCAAGACCTGAGACCTCCAATTTGGTGAACAATCCCCGACCAAGACTTGTGACCTCCTATTTGGTGAACCATCCCCCGGCCGAGTCCTGAGACCTCCAAATTTGGTGAACAATCCCCCGGCCAAGACCTGAGACCTCCAAATTTTGTGAACAATCCCCCGCCAAGACTTGAGACCTCCAATTTAGTGAACCATCCCCCGCCAAGACCTGAGACCTCCAATTTGGTGAACCATCCCCCGGCCGAGACCTGAGACCTCCAAAATTGGTGAACAATCCCCCGGCCAAGACCTGAGACCTCCAATTAGGTGAACAAACCCCCGGCCAAGACTTGAGACCTCCAATTTGGTGAACAATCCCTCGGCCAAGACCTGAGACCTCCAATTTGGTGAACAATCCCCGACCAAGACTTGAGACCTCCAATTTGGTGAACCATCCCCCGCCAAGACTTGAGACCTATAATTTGGTGAACAATTCCCCGGCCAAGACCTGAGACCTCCAATTCGGTGAACAATCCCCGGCCAAGACCTGAGACCTCCAATTAGGTGAACAATCCCCCGGCCAAGACCTGAGAACTCCAAATTTGGTGAACAATCCCCCGGCCAAGACCTGAGACCTCCTATTTGGTGAACAATCCCCCGCCAAGACTTGAGACCTCCAATTTGGTGAACAATTCCCCGGCCAAGACCTGAGACCTCCAATTTGGTGAACCATCCCCCGGCCGAGACCTGAGACCTCCAAATTTGGTGAACAATCCCCCGGCCAAGACCTGAGACCTCCAATTTGGTGAACAATCACCGGCCAAGACCTGAGACCTCCAATTTGATGAACAATCCCCCGGCCAAGACCTGAGACCTCCAAATTTGGTGAACAATCCCCCGGCCAAGACCTGAGACCTCCAATTACGTGAAAAATCCCCGTGGCCAAGACCTGAGACCTCCAATTAGGTGAACAATCCCCCGGCCGAGACCTGAGACCTTTAAATTTGGTGAACAATCCCCCGGCCAAGACCTGAGACCTCCAATTAGGTGAACCATCCCCCGGCCAAGACCTGAGACCCCCAAATTTGGTGAACAATCCCCCGCCAAGACTTGAGACCTCCAATTTGGTGAACAATCCCCCGGCCAAGACCTGAGACCTCCAATTTGGTGAACAATCCCCGGCCAAGACTTGAGACCTCCAATTTGGTAAACCATCCCCCGGCCGAGACCTGAGACCTCCAAATTTGGTGAACAATCCCCCGGCCAAGACCTGAGACCTCCAAATTTGGTGAACAATCCCCCGCCAAGACTTGAGACCTCCAATTTGGTGAACCATCCCCCGGCCAAGACCTGAGACCTCCAATTTGGTGAACAATCCCCGACCAAGACTTGTGACCTCCTATTTGGTGAACCATCCCCCGGCCGAGTCCTGAGACCTCCAAATTTGGTGAACAATCCCCCGGCCAAGACCTGAGACCTCCAAATTTGGTGAACAATCCCCCGCCAAGACTTGAGACCTCCAATTTAGTGAACCATCCCCCGCCAAGACCTGAGACCTCCAATTTGGTGAACCATCCCCCGGCCGAGACCTGAGACCTCCAAATTTGGTGAACAATCCCCCGGCCAAGACCTGAGACCTCCAATTTGGTGAACAATCACCGGCCAAGACCTGAGACCTCCAATTTGATGAACAATCCCCCGGCCAAGACCTGAGACCTCCAAATTTGGTGAACAATCCCCCGGCCAAGACCTGAGACCTCCAATTACGTGAACAATCCCCGTGGCCAAGACCTGAGACCTCCAATTAGGTGAACAATCCCCCGGCCGAGACCTGAGACCTTTAAATTTGGTGAACAATCCCCCGGCCAAGACCTGAGACCTCCAATTAGGTGAACCATCCCCCGGCCAAGACCTGAGACCCCCAAATTTGGTGAACAATCCCCCGCCAAGACTTGAGACCTCCAATTTGGTGAACAATCCCCCGGCCAAGACCTGAGACCTCCAATTTGGTGAACAATCCCCGGCCAAGACTTGAGACCTCCAATTTGGTAAACCATCCCCCGGCCGAGACCTGAGACCTCCAAATTTGGTGAACAATCCCCCGGCCAAGACCTGAGACCTCCAATTAGGAGAACAATCCCCCTGGCCAAGACCTGAGACCTCCAATTAGGTGAACAATCCCCCGGCCGAGACCTGAGACCTTTAAATTTGGTGAACAATCCCCCGGCCAAGACCTGAGACCTCCAATTAGGTGAACCATCCCCCGGCCAAGACCTGAGACCCCCAAATTTGGTGAACAATCCCCCGCCAAGACTTGAGACCTCCAATTTGGTGAACAATCCCCCGGCCAAGACCTGAGACCTCCAATTTGGTGAACAATCCCCGACCAAGACTTGTGACCTCCTATTTGGTGAACCATCCCCCGGCCGAGTCCTGAGACCTCCAAATTTGGTGAACAATCCCCCGGCCAAGACCTGAGACCTCCAAATTTGGTGAACAATCCCCCGCCAAGACTTGAGACCTCCAATTTAGTGAACCATCCCCCGCCAAGACCTGAGACCTCCAATTTGGTGAACCATTCCCCGGCCGAGACCTGAGACCTCCAAATTTGGTGAACAATCCCCCGGCCAAGACCTGAGACCTCCAAATTTGGTGAACAATCCCCAGCCAAGACTTGAGACCTCCAATTTAGTGAACAATTCCCCGGCCAAGACCTGAGACCTCCAATTTAGTGAACAATCCCCGACCAAGACTTGTTACCTCCTATTTGGTGAACCATCCCCCGGCCGAGTCCTGAGACCTCGAAATTTGGTGAACAATCCCCCGGCCAAGACCTGAGACCTCCAAATTTGGTGAACAATCCCCCGCCAAGACTTGAGACCTCCAATTTAGTGAACCATCCCCCGCCAAGACCTGAGACCTCCAATTTGGTGAACCATCCCCCGGCCGAGACCTAAGACCTCCAAATTTGGTGAACAATCCCACGGCCAAGACCTGAGACCTCCAATTAGGTGAACAATACCCCGGCAAAGACCTGAGACCTCCAAATTTGGTGAACAATCCCCCGGCCGAGACCTGAGACCTCCAAATTTGGTAAACAATCCCCCGGCCAAGACCTGAGACCTCCAATTTAGTGAAAAATCCCCGGCCAAGACTTGAGACCTCCAATTTGGTGAACAATCCCTCGGCCAAGACCTGAGACCTCCAATTTGGTGAACAATCCCCGACCAAGACTTGAGACCTCCAATTTGGTGAACAATCCCCCGCCAAGACTTGAGACCTCCAATTTAGTGAACAATTCCCCGGCCAAGACCTGAGACCTCCAATTTGGTGAACAATCCCCGACCAAGACTTGTGACCTCCTATTTGGTGAACCATCCCCCGGCCGAGTCCTGAGACCTCCAAATTTGGTGAACAATCCCCCGGCCAAGACCTGAGACCTCCAAATTTTGTGAACAATCCCCCGCCAAGACTTGAGACCTCCAATTTAGTGAACCATCCCCCGCCAAGACCTGAGACCTCCAATTTGGTGAACCATCCCCCGGCCGAGACCTGAGACCTCCAAAATTGGTGAACAATCCCCCGGCCAAGACCTGAGACCTCCAATTAGGTGAACAAACCCCCGGCCAAGACTTGAGACCTCCAATTTGGTGAACAATCCCTCGGCCAAGACCTGAGACCTCCAATTTGGTGAACAATCCCCGACCAAGACTTGAGACCTCCAATTTGGTGAACCATCCCCCGCCAAGACTTGAGACCTATAATTTGGTGAACAATTCCCCGGCCAAGACCTGAGACCTCCAATTCGGTGAACAATCCCCGGCCAAGACCTGAGACCTCCAATTAGGTGAACAATCCCCCGGCCAAGACCTGAGAACTCCAAATTTGGTGAACAATCCCCCGGCCAAGACCTGAGACCTCCTATTTGGTGAACAATCCCCCGCCAAGACTTGAGACCTCCAATTTGGTGAACAATTCCCCGGCCAAGACCTGAGACCTCCAATTTGGTGAACCATCCCCCGGCCGAGACCTGAGACCTCCAAATTTGGTGAACAATCCCCCGGCCAAGACCTGAGACCTCCAATTTGGTGAACAATCACCGGCCAAGACCTGAGACCTCCAATTTGATGAACAATCCCCCGGCCAAGACCTGAGACCTCCAAATTTGGTGAACAATCCCCCGGCCAAGACCTGAGACCTCCAATTACGTGAAAAATCCCCGTGGCCAAGACCTGAGACCTCCAATTAGGTGAACAATCCCCCGGCCGAGACCTGAGACCTTTAAATTTGGTGAACAATCCCCCGGCCAAGACCTGAGACCTCCAATTAGGTGAACCATCCCCCGGCCAAGACCTGAGACCCCCAAATTTGGTGAACAATCCCCCGCCAAGACTTGAGACCTCCAATTTGGTGAACAATCCCCCGGCCAAGACCTGAGACCTCCAATTTGGTGAACAATCCCCGGCCAAGACTTGAGACCTCCAATTTGGTAAACCATCCCCCGGCCGAGACCTGAGACCTCCAAATTTGGTGAACAATCCCCCGGCCAAGACCTGAGACCTCCAAATTTGGTGAACAATCCCCCGCCAAGACTTGAGACCTCCAATTTGGTGAACCATCCCCCGGCCAAGACCTGAGACCTCCAATTTGGTGAACAATCCCCGACCAAGACTTGTGACCTCCTATTTGGTGAACCATCCCCCGGCCGAGTCCTGAGACCTCCAAATTTGGTGAACAATCCCCCGGCCAAGACCTGAGACCTCCAAATTTGGTGAACAATCCCCCGCCAAGACTTGAGACCTCCAATTTAGTGAACCATCCCCCGCCAAGACCTGAGACCTCCAATTTGGTGAACCATCCCCCGGCCGAGACCTGAGACCTCCAAATTTGGTGAACAATCCCCCGGCCAAGACCTGAGACCTCCAAATTTGGTGAACAATCCCCAGCCAAGACTTGAGACCTCCAATTTAGTGAACAATTCCCCGGCCAAGACCTGAGACCTCCAATTTAGTGAACAATCCCCGACCAAGACTTGTGACCTCCTATTTGGTGAACCATCCCCCGGCCGAGTCCTGAGACCTCCAAATTTGGTGAACAATCCCCCGGCCAAGACCTGAGACCTCCAAATTTGGTGAACAATCCCCCGCCAAGACTTGAGACCTCCAATTTAGTGAACCATCCCCCGCCAAGACCTGAGACCTCCAATTTGGTGAACCATCCCCCGGCCGAGACCTGAGACCTCCAAATTTGGTGAACAATCCCCCGGCCAAGACCTGAGACCTCCAATTAGGTGAACAATCCCCCGGCCAAGACCTGAGACCTCCAAATTTGGTGAACAATCCCCCGGCCGAGACCTGAGACCTCCAAATTTGGTGAACAATCCCCCGGCCAAGACCTGAGACCTCCAATTTGGTGAAAAATCCCCGGCCAAGACTTGAGACCTCCAATTTGGTGAACAATCCCTCGGCCAAGACCTGAGACCTCCAATTTGGTGAACAATCCCCGACCAAGACTTGAGACCTCCAATTTGGTGAACAATCCCCCGCCAAGACTTGAGACCTCCAATTTAGTGAACAATTCCCCGGCCAAGACCTGAGACCTCCAATTTGGTGAACAATCCCCGACCAAGACTTGTGACCTCCTATTTGGTGAACCATCCCCCGGCCGAGTCCTGAGACCTCCAAATCTGGTGAACAATCCCCCGGCCAAGACCTGAGACCTCCAAATTTGGTGAACAATCCCCCGCCAAGACTTGAGACCTCCAATTTAGTGAACCATCCCCCGCCAAGACCTGAGACCTCCAATTTGGTGAACCATCCCCCGGCCGAGACCTGAGACCTCCAAAATTGGTGAACAATCCCCCGGCCAAGACCTGAGACCTCCAATTAGGTGAACAAACCCCCGGCCAAGACCTGAGACCTCCAAATTTGGTGAACAATCCCCCGTCCGAGACCTGAGACCTCCAAATTTGGTGAACAATCCCCCGGCCAAGACCTGAGACCTCCAATTTGGTGAAAAATCCCCGGCCAAGATTTGAGACCTCCAATTTGGTGAACAATCCCTCGGCCAAGACCTGAGACCTCCAATTTGGTGAACAATCCCCGACCAAGACTTGAGACCTCCAATTTGGTGAACAATCCCCCGCCAACACTTGAGACCTATAATTTGGTGAACAATTCCCCGGCCAAGACCTGAGACCTCCAATTCGGTGAACAATCCCCGGCCAAGACCTGAGACCTCCAATTAGGTGAACAATCCCCCGGCCAAGACCTGAGAACTCCAAATTTGGTGAACAATCCCCCGGCCAAGACAGAGACCTCCTATTTGGTGAACAATCCCCCGCCAAGACTTGAGACCTCCAATTTGGTGAACAATTCCCCGGCCAAGACCTGAGACCTCCAATTTGGTGAACCATCCCCCGGCCGAGACCTGAGACCTACAAAATTTGGTGAACAATCCCCCGGCCAAGACCTGAGACCTCCAATTTGGTGAACAATCACCGGCCAAGACCTGAGACCTCCAATTAGGTGAACAATCCCCCGGCCAAGACCTGAGAACTCCAAATTTGGTGAACAATCCCCCGGCCAAGACCTGAGACCTCCAATTTGGTGAACAATCCCCGGCCAAGACCTGACACCTCCAATTAGGTGAACAAACCCCCGGCCAAGACCTGAGACCTCCAATTTGATGAACAAACCCCCGGCCAAGACCTGAGACCTCCAAATTTGGTGAACAATCCCCCGGCCAAGACCTGAGACCTCCAATTACGTGAACAATCCCCGTGGCCAAGACCTGAGACCTCCAATTAGGTGAACAATCACCCGGCCGAGACCTGAGACCTTTAAATTTGGTGAACAATCCCCCGGCCAAGACCTGAGACCTCCAATTTGGTGAACAATCCCCCGGCCAAGACCTGAGACCTCCAAATTTGGTGAACAATCCCCCGCCAAGACTTGAGACCTCCAATTTAGTGAACAATTCCCCAGCCAAGACCTGAGACCTCCAATTTGGTGAGCAATCCTCCGCCAAGACTTGAGACCTCCAATTTAGTGAACAATTCCCCGGCCAAGACCTGAGACCTCCAATTTGGTGAACCATCCCCCGGCCGAGACCTGATACCTCCAAATTTGGTGAACAATCCCCCGGCCAAGACCTGAGACCTCCAATTAGGTGAACAATCCCCCGGCCAAGACCTGAGACCTCCAATTTGGTGAACAATCCCCGGCCAAGACCTGACACCTCCAATTAGGTGAACAAACCCCCGGCCAAGACCTGAGACCTCCAATTTGATGAACAATCCCCGTGGCCAAGACCTGAGACCTCCAATTAGGTGAACAATCACCCGGCCGAGACCTGAGACCTTTAAATTTGGTGAACAATCCCCCGGCCAAGACCTGAGACCTCCAATTAGGTGAACCATCCCCCGGCCAAGACCTGAGACCTCCAAATTTGGTGAACAATCCCCCGCCAAGACTTGAGACCTCCAATTTGGTAAACCATCCCCCGGCCGAGACCTGAGACCTCCAAATTTGGTGAACAATCCCCCGGCCAAGACCTGAGACCTCCAATTTGGTGAGCAATCCTCCGCCAAGACTTGAGACCTCCAATTTAGTGAACAATTCCCCGGCCAAGACCTGAGACCTCCAATTTGGTGAACCATCCCCCGGCCGAGACCTGAGACCTCCAAATTTGGTGAACAATCCCCCGGCCAAGACCTGAGACCTCCAATTTCGTGAACAATCACCGGCCAAGACCTGAGACCTCCAATTAGGTGAACAATCCCCCGGCCAAGACCTGAGAACTCCAAATTTGGTGAACAATTCCCCGGCCAAGACCTGAGACCTCCAATTCGGTGAACAATCCCCGGCCAAGACCTGAGACCTCCAATTTGATGAACAATCCCCCGGCCAAGACCTGAGACCTCCAAATTTGGTGAACAATCCCCCGGCCAAGACCTGAGACCTCCAATTACGTGAACAATCCCCGTGGCCAAGACCTGAGACCTCCAATTAGGTGAACAATCACCCGGCCGAGACCTGAGACCTTTAAATTTGGTGAACAATCCCCCGGCCAAGACCTGAGACCTCCAATTAGGTGAACCATCCCCCGGCCAAGACCTGAGACCTCCAAATTTGGTGAACAATCCCCCGCCAAGACTTGAGACCTCCAATTTGGTAAACCATCCCCCGCCAAGACCTGAGACCTCCAATTTGGTGAACCATCCCCCGGCCGAGACCTGAGACCTCCAATTTAGTGAACAATCCCCGACCAAGACTTGTGACCTCCTATTTGGTGAACCATCCCCCGGCCGAGTCCTGAGACCTCCAAATTTGGTGAACAATCCCCCGGCCAAGACCTGAGACCTCCAAATTTGGTGAACAATCCCCCGCCAAGACTTGAGACCTCCAATTTAGTGAACCATCCCCCGCCAAGACCTGAGACCTCCAATTTGGTGAACCATCCCCCGGCCGAGACCTGAGACCTCCAAATTTGGTGAACAATCCCCCGGCCAAGACCTGAGACCTCCAATTAGGTGAACAATCCCCCGGCCAAGAATTGAGACCTCCAAATTTGGTGAACAATCCCCCGGCCAAGACCTGAGACCTCCAAATTTGGTGAACAATCCCCCGCCAAGACTTGAGACCTCCAATTTAGTGAACCATCCCCCGCCAAGACCTGAGACCTCCAATTTGGTGAACCATCCCCCGGCCGAGACCTGAGACCTCCAAATTTGGTGAACAATCCCCCGGCCAAGACCTGAGACCTCCAATTAGGTGAACAATCCCCCGGCCAAGAATTGAGACCTCCAAATTTGGTGAACAATCCCCCGGCCGAGACCTGAGACCTCCAATTACGTGAACAATCCCTGTGGCCAAGACCTGAGACCTCCAATTAGGTGAACAATCACCCGGCCGAGACCTGAGACCTTTAAATTTGGTGAACAATCCCCCGGCCAAGACCTGAGACCTCCAATTTGGCGAACAATCCCCCGGCCAAGACCTGAGACCTCCAAATTTGGTGAACAATCCCCCGCCAAGACTTGAGACCTCCAATTTAGTGAACAATTCCCCAGCCAAGACCTGAGACCTCCAATTTGGTGAGCAATCCTCCGCCAAGACTTGAGACCTCCAATTTAGTGAACAATTCCCCGGCCAAGACCTGAGACCTCCAATTTGGTGAACCATCCCCCGGCCGAGACCTGAGACCTCCAAATTTGGTGAACAATCCCCCGGCCAAGACCTGAGACCTCCAATTTGGTGAACCATCCCCCGGCCGAGACCTGAGACCTCCAAATTTGGTGAACAATCCCCCGGCCAAGACCTGAGACCTCCAATTAGGTGAACAATCCCCCGGCCAAGAATTGAGACCTCCAAATTTGGTGAACAATCCCCCGGCCAAGACCTGAGACCTCCAAATTTGGTGAACAATCCCCCGCCAAGACTTGAGACCTCCAATTTAGTGAACCATCCCCCGCCAAGACCTGAGACCTCCAATTTGGTGAACCATCCCCCGGCCGAGACCTGAGACCTCCAAATTTGGTGAACAATCCCCCGGCCAAGACCTGAGACCTCCAATTAGGTGAACAATCCCCCGGCCAAGAATTGAGACCTCCAAATTTGGTGAACAATCCCCCGGCCGAGGCCTGAGACCTCCAATTACGTGAACAATCCCCGTGGCCAAGACCTGAGACCTCCAATTAGGTGAACAATCACCCGGCCGAGACCTGAGACCTTTAAATTTGGTGAACAATCCCCCGGCCAAGACCTGAGACCTCCAATTTGGTGAACAATCCCCCGGCCAAGACCTGAGACCTCCAAATTTGGTGAACAATCCCCCGCCAAGACTTGAGACCTCCAATTTAGTGAACAATTCCCCAGCCAAGACCTGAGACCTCCAATTTGGTGAGCAATCCTCCGCCAAGACTTGAGACCTCCAATTTAGTGAACAATTCCCCGGCCAAGACCTGAGACCTCCAATTTGGTGAACCATCCCCCGGCCGAGACCTGAGACCTCCAAATTTGGTGAACAATCCCCCGGCCAAGACCTGAGACCTCCAATTAGGTGAACAATCCCCCGGCCAAGACCTGAGACCTCCAATTTGGTGAACAATCCCCGGCCAAGACCTGACACCTCCAATTAGGTGAACAAACCCCCGGCCAAGACCTGAGACCTCCAATTTGATGAACAATCCCCGTGGCCAAGACCTGAGACCTCCAATTAGGTGAACAATCACCCGGCCGAGACCTGAGACCTTTAAATTTGGTGAACAATCCCCCGGCCAAGACCTGAGACCTCCAATTAGGTGAACCATCCCCCGGCCAAGACCTGAGACCTCCAAATTTGGTGAACAATCCCCCGCCAAGACTTGAGACCTCCAATTTGGTAAACCATCCCCCGGCCGAGACCTGAGACCTCCAAATTTGGTGAACAATCCCCCGGCCAAGACCTGAGACCTCCAATTTGTTGAGCAATCCTCCGCCAAGACTTGAGACCTCCAATTTAGTGAACAATTCCCCGGCCAAGACCTGAGACCTCCAATTTGGTGAACCATCCCCCGGCCGAGACCTGAGACCTCCAAATTTGGTGAACAATCCCCCGGCCAAGACCTGAGACCTCCAATTTGGTGAACAATCACCGGCCAAGACCTGAGACCTCCAATTAGGTGAACAATCCCCCGGCCAAGACCTGAGAACTCCAAATTTGGTGAACAATTCCCCGGCCAAGACCTGAGACCTCCAATTCGGTGAACAATCCCCGGCCAAGACCTGAGACCTCCAATTTGATGAACAATCCCCCGGCCAAGACCTGAGACCTCCAAATTTGGTGAACAATCCCCCGGCCAAGACCTGAGACCTCCAATTACGTGAACAATCCCCGTGGCCAAGACCTGAGACCTCCAATTAGGTGAACAATCACCCGGCCGAGACCTGAGACCTTTAAATTTGGTGAACAATCCCCCGGCCAAGACCTGAGACCTCCAATTAGGTGAACCATCCCCCGGCCAAGACCTGAGACCTCCAAATTTGGTGAACAATCCCCCGCCAAGACTTGAGACCTCCAATTTGGTAAACCATCCCCCGCCAAGACCTGAGACCTCCAATTTGGTGAACCATCCCCCGGCCGAGACCTGAGACCTCCAATTTAGTGAACAATCCCCGACCAAGACTTGTGACCTCCTATTTGGTGAACCATCCCCCGGCCGAGTCCTGAGACCTCCAAATTTGGTGAACAATCCCCCGGCCAAGACCTGAGACCTCCAAATTTGGTGAAAAATCCCCCGCCAAGACTTGAGACCTCCAATTTAGTGAACCATCCCCCGCCAAGACCTGAGACCTCCAATTTGGTGAACCATCCCCCGGCCGAGACCTGAGACCTCCAAATTTGGTGAACAATCCCCCGGCCAAGACCTGAGACCTCCAATTAGGTGAACAATCCCCCGGCCAAGAATTGAGACCTCCAAATTTGGTGAACAATCCCCCGGCCGAGACCTGAGACCTCCAAATTTGGTGAACAATCCCCCGGCCAAGACCTGAGACCTCCAATTTGGTGAAAAATCCCCGGCCAAGACTTGAGACCTCCAATTTGGTGAACAATCCCTCGGCCAAGACCTGAGACCTCCAATTTGGTGAACAATCCCCGACCAAGACTTGAGACCTCCAATTTGGTGAACAATCCCCCGCCAAGACTTGAGACCTCCAATTTAGTGAACAATTCCCCGGCCAAGACCTGAGACCTCCAATTTGGTGAACAATCCCCGACCAAGACTTGTGACCTCCTATTTGGTGAACCATCCCCCGGCCGAGTCCTGAGACCTCCAAATTTGGTGAACAATCCCCCGGCAAGACTTGAGACCTCCAATTTAGTGAACCATCCCCCGCCAAGACCTGAGACCTCCAATTTGGTGAACCATCCCCCGGCCGAGACCTGAGACCTCCAAAATTGGTGAACAATCCCCCGGCCAAGACCTGAGACCTCCAATTAGGTGAACAAACCCCCGGCCAAGACCTGAGACCTCCAAATTTGGTGAACAATCCCCCGTCCGAGACCTGAGACCTCCAAATTTGGTGAACAATCCCCCGGCCAAGACCTGAGACCTTTAAATTTGGTGAAAAATCCCCGGCCAAGATTTGAGACCTCCAATTTGGTGAACAATCCCTCGGCCAAGACCTGAGACCTCCAATTTGGTGAACAATCCCCGACTTAGACTTGAGACCTCCAATTTGGTGAACAATCCCCCGCCAACACTTGAGACCTATAATTTGGTGAACAATTCCCCGGCCAAGACCTGAGACCTCCAATTCGGTGAACAATCCCCGGCCAAGACCTGAGACCTCCAATTAGGTGAACAATCCCCCGGCCAAGACAGAGACCTCCTATTTGGTGAACAATCCCCCGGCCGAGACCTGAGACCTTTAAATTTGGTGAACAATCCCCCGGCCAAGACCTGAGACCTCCAATTTGGTGAACCATCCCCCGGCCAAGACCTGAGACCTCCAAATTTGGTGAACAATCCCCCGCCAAGACTTGAGACCTCCAATTTAGTGAACAATTCCCCAGCCAAGACCTGAGACCTCCAATTTGGTGAGCAATCCTCCGCCAAGACTTGAGACCTCCAATTTAGTGAACAATTCCCCGGCCAAGACCTGAGACCTCCAATTTGGTGAACCATCCCCCGGCCGAGACCTGAGACCTCCAAATTTGGTGAACAATCCCCCGGCCAAGACCTGAGACCTCCAATTAGGTGAACAATCCCCCGGCCAAGACCTGAGACCTCCAATTTGGTGAACAATCCCCGGCCAAGACCTGACACCTCCAATTAGGTGAACAAACCCCCGGCCAAGACCTGAGACCTCCAATTTGATGAACAATCCCCGTGGCCAAGACCTGAGACCTCCAATTAGGTGAACAATCACCCGGCCGCGACCTGAGACCTTTAAATTTGGTGAACAATCCCCCGGCCAAGACCTGAGACCTCCAATTAGGTGAACCATCCCCCGGCCAAGACCTGAGACCTCCAAATTTGGTGAACAATCCCCCGCCAAGACTTGAGACCTCCAATTTGGTAAACCATCCCCCGGCCGAGACCTGAGACCTCCAAATTTGGTGAACAATCCCCCGGCCAAGACCTGAGACCTCCAATTTGGTGAGCAATCCTCCGCCAAGACTTGAGACCTCCAATTTAGTGAACAATTCCCCGGCCAAGACCTGAGACCTCCAATTTGGTGAACCATCCCCCGGCCGAGACCTGAGACCTCCAAATTTGGTGAACAATCCCCCGGCCAAGACCTGAGACCTCCAATTTGGTGAACAATCACCGGCCAAGACCTGAGACCTCCAATTAGGTGAACAATCCCCCGGCCAAGACCTGAGAACTCCAAATTTGGTGAACAATTCCCCGGCCAAGACCTGAGACCTCCAATTCGGTGAACAATCCCCGGCCAAGACCTGAGACCTCCAATTTGATGAACAATCCCCCGGCCAAGACCTGAGACCTCCAAATTTGGTGAACAATCCCCCGGCCAAGACCTGAGACCTCCAATTACGTGAACAATCCCCGTGGCCAAGACCTGAGACCTCCAATTAGGTGAACAATCACCCGGCCGAGACCTGAGACCTTTAAATTTGGTGAACAATCCCCCGGCCAAGACCTGAGACCTCCAATTAGGTGAACCATCCCCCGGCCAAGACCTGAGACCTCCAAATTTGGTGAACAATCCCCCGCCAAGACTTGAGACCTCCAATTTGGTAAACCATCCCCCGCCAAGACCTGAGACCTCC
Organism: Leiobunum rupestre; assembly: GCF_980474605.1. NCBI lineage: Eukaryota > Metazoa > Arthropoda > Arachnida > Opiliones > Sclerosomatidae > Leiobunum > Leiobunum rupestre. The sequence continues at coordinate 51,136,283 of NC_143385.1, read as the reverse complement.
AATTTGGTGAACCATCCCCCGGCCGAGACCTGAGACCTCCAATTTAGTGAACAATCCCCGACCAAGACTTGTGACCTCCTATTTGGTGAACCATCCCCCGGCCGAGTCCTGAGACCTCCAAATTTGGTGAACAATCCCCCGGCCAAGACCTGAGACCTCCAAATTTGGTGAAAAATCCCCCGCCAAGACTTGAGACCTCCAATTTAGTGAACCATCCCCCGCCAAGACCTGAGACCTCCAATTTGGTGAACCATCCCCCGGCCGAGACCTGAGACCTCCAAATTTGGTGAACAATCCCCCGGCCAAGACCTGAGACCTCCAATTAGGTGAACAATCCCCCGGCCAAGAATTGAGACCTCCAAATTTGGTGAACAATCCCCCGGCCGAGACCTGAGACCTCCAAATTTGGTGAACAATCCCCCGGCCAAGACCTGAGACCTCCAATTTGGTGAAAAATCCCCGGCCAAGACTTGAGACCTCCAATTTGGTGAACAATCCCTCGGCCAAGACCTGAGACCTCCAATTTGGTGAACAATCCCCGACCAAGACTTGAGACCTCCAATTTGGTGAACAATCCCCCGCCAAGACTTGAGACCTCCAATTTAGTGAACAATTCCCCGGCCAAGACCTGAGACCTCCAATTTGGTGAACAATCCCCGACCAAGACTTGTGACCTCCTATTTGGTGAACCATCCCCCGGCCGAGTCCTGAGACCTCCAAATTTGGTGAACAATCCCCCGGCAAGACTTGAGACCTCCAATTTAGTGAACCATCCCCCGCCAAGACCTGAGACCTCCAATTTGGTGAACCATCCCCCGGCCGAGACCTGAGACCTCCAAAATTGGTGAACAATCCCCCGGCCAAGACCTGAGACCTCCAATTAGGTGAAGAAACCCCCGGCCAAGACCTGAGACCTCCAAATTTGGTGAACAATCCCCCGTCCGAGACCTGAGACCTCCAAATTTGGTGAACAATCCCCCGGCCAAGACCTGAGACCTTTAAATTTGGTGAAAAATCCCCGGCCAAGATTTGAGACCTCCAATTTGGTGAACAATCCCTCGGCCAAGACCTGAGACCTTCAATTTGGTGAACAATCCCCGACCAAGACTTGAGACCTCCAATTTGGTGAACAATCCCCCGCCAACACTTGAGACCTATAATTTGGTGAACAATTCCCCGGCCAAGACCTGAGACCTCCAATTCGGTGAACAATCCCCGGCCAAGACCTGAGACCTCCAATTAGGTGAACAATCCCCCGGCCAAGACAGAGACCTCCTATTTGGTGAACAATCCCCCGCCAAGACTTGAGACCTCCAATTTGGTGAACAATTCCCCGGCCAAGACCTGAGACCTCCAATTTGGTGAACCATCCCCCGGCCGAGACCTGAGACCTACAAAATTTGGTGAACAATCCCCCGGCCAAGACCTGAGACCTCCAATTTGGTGAACAATCACCGGCCAAGACCTGAGACCTCCAATTAGGTGAACAATCCCCCGGCCAAGACCTGAGAACTCCAAATTTGGTGAACAATCCCCCGGCCAAGACCTGAGACCTCCAATTTGGTGAACAATCCCCGGCCAAGACCTGACACCTCCAATTAGGTGAACAAACCCCCGGCCAAGACCTGAGACCTCCAATTTGATGAACAAACCCCCGGCCAAGACCTGAGACCTCCAAATTTGGTGAACAATCCCCCGGCCAAGACCTGAGACCTCCAATTACGTGAACAATCCCCGTGGCCAAGACCTGAGACCTCCAATTAGGTGAACAATCACCCGGCCGAGACCTGAGACCTTTAAATTTGGTGAACAATCCCCCGGCCAAGACCTGAGACCTCCAATTTGGTGAACAATCCCCCGGCCAAGACCTGAGACCTCCAAATTTGGTGAACAATCCCCCGCCAAGACTTGAGACCTCCAATTTAGTGAACAATTCCCCAGCCAAGACCTGAGACCTCCAATTTGGTGAGCAATCCTCCGCCAATACTTGAGACCTCCAATTTAGTGAACAATTCCCCGGCCAAGACCTGAGACCTCCAATTTGGTGAACCATCCCCCGGCCGAGACCTGAGACCTCCAAATTTGGTGAACAATCCCCCGGCCAAGACCTGAGACCTCCAATTAGGTGAACAATCCCCCGGCCAAGACCTGAGACCTCCAATTTGGTGAACAATCCCCGGCCAAGACCTGACACCTCCAATTAGGTGAACAAACCCCCGGCCAAGACCTGAGACCTCCAATTTGATGAACAATCCCCGTGGCCAAGACCTGAGACCTCCAATTAGGTGAACAATCACCCGGCCGAGACCTGAGACCTTTAAATTTGGTGAACAATCCCCCGGCCAAGACCTGAGACCTCCAATTAGGTGAACCATCCCCCGGCCAAGACCTGAGACCTCCAAATTTGGTGAACAATCCCCCGCCAAGACTTGAGACCTCCAATTTGGTAAACCATCCCCCGGCCGAGACCTGAGACCTCCAAATTTGGTGAACAATCCCCCGGCCAAGACCTGAGACCTCCAATTTGGTGAGCAATCCTCCGCCAAGACTTGAGACCTCCAATTTAGTGAACAATTCCCCGGCCAAGACCTGAGACCTCCAATTTGGTGAACCATCCCCCGGCCGAGACCTGAGACCTCCAAATTTGGTGAACAATCCCCCGGCCAAGACCTGAGACCTCCAATTAGGTGAACAATCCCCCGGCCGAGACCTGAGACCTCCAAATTTGGTGAACAATCCCCCGGCCAAGACCTGAGACCTCCAATTTGGTGAAAAATCCCCGGCCAAGACTTGAGACCTCCAATTTGGTGAACAATCCCTCGGCCAAGACCTGAGACCTCCAATTTGGTAAACAATCCCCGACCAAGACTTGAGACCTCCAATTTGGTGAACAATCCCCCGCCAAGACTTGAGACCTATAATTTGGTGAACAATTCCCCGGCCAAGACCTGAGACCTCCAATTCGGTGAACAATCCCCGGCCAAGACCTGAGACCTCCAATTAGGTGAACAATCCCCCGGCCAAGACCTGAGAACTCCAAATTTGGTGAACAATCCCCCGGCCAAGACCTGAGACCTCCTATTTGGTGAACAATCCCCCGCCAAGACTTGAGACCTCCAATTTGGTGAACAATTCCCCGGCCAAGACCTGAGACCTCCAATTTGGTGAACCATCCCCCGGCCGAGACCTGAGACCTACAAAATTTGGTGAACAATCCCCCGGCCAAGACCTGAGACCTCCAATTTGGTGAACAATCACCGGCCAAGACCTGAGACCTCCAATTAGGTGAACAATCCCCCGGCCAAGACCTGAGAACTCCAAATTTGGTGAACAATTCCCCGGCCAAGACCTTAGACCTCCAATTCGGTGAACAATCCCCGGCCAAGACCTGAGACCTCCAATTTGATGAACAATCCCCCGGCCAAGACCTGATACCTCCAAATTTGGTGAACAATCCCCCGGCCAAGACCTGAGACCTCCAATTACGTGAAAAATCCCCGTGGCCAAGACCTGAGACCTCCAATTAGGTGAACAATCACCCGGCCGAGACCTGAGACCTTTAAATTTGGTGAACAATCCCCCGGCCAAGACCTGAGACCTCCAATTAGGTGAACCATCCCCCGGCCAAGACCTGAGACCTCCAAATTTGGTGAACAATCCCCCGCCAAGACTTGAGACCTCCAATTTGGTAAACCATCCCCCGCCAATACCTGAGACCTCCAATTTGGTGAACCATCCCCCGGCTGAGACCTGAGACCTCCAATTTAGTGAACAATCCCCGACCAAGACTTGTGACCTCCTATTTGGTGAACCATCCCCCGGCCGAGTCCTGAGACCTCCAAATTTGGTGAACAATCCCCCGGCCAAGTCCTGAGACCTCCAAATTTGGTGAACAATCCCCCGCCAAGACTTGAGACCTCCAATTTAGTGAACCATCCCCCGCCAAGACCTGAGACCTCCAATTTGGTGAACCATCCCCCGGCCGAGACCTGAGACCTCCAAATTTGGTGAACAATCCCCCGGCCAAGACCTGAGACCTCCAATTTGGTGAACCATCCCCCGGCCGAGACCTGAGACCTACAAAATTTGGTGAACAATCCCCCGGCCAAGACCTGAGACCTCCAATTTGGTGAACAATCACCGGCCAAGACCTGAGACCTCCAATTAGGTGAACAATCCCCCGGCCAAGACCTGAGAACTCCAAATTTGGTGAACAATCCCCCGGCCAAGACCTGAGACCTCCAATTTGGTGAACAATCCCCGGCCAAGACCTGACACCTCCAATTAGGTGAACAAACCCCCGGCCAAGACCTGAGACCTCCAATTTGATGAACAATCCCCCGGCCAAGACCTGAGACCTCCAAATTTGGTGAACAATCCCCCGGCCAAGACCTGAGACCTCCAAATTTGGTGAACAATCCCCCGGCCAAGACCTGAGACCTCCAATTACGTGAACAATCCCCGTGGCCAAGACCTGAGACCTCCAATTAGGTGAACAATCACCCGGCCGAGACCTGAGACCTTTAAATTTGGTGAACAATCCCCCGGCCAAGACTTGAGACCTCCAATTTGGTGAACAATCCCCCGGCCAAGACCTGAGACCTCCAAATTTGGTGAACAATCCCCCGCCAAGACTTGAGACCTCCAATTTAGTGAACAATTCCCCAGCCAAGACCTGAGACCTCCAATTTGGTGAGCAATCCTCCGCCAAGACTTGAGACCTCCAATTTAGTGAACAATTCCCCGGCCAAGACCTGAGACCTCCAATTTGGTGAACCATCCCCCGGCCGAGACCTGAGACCTCCAAATTTGGTGAACAATCCCCCGGCCAAGACCTGAGACCTCCAATTAGGTGAACAATCCCCCGGCCAAGACCTGAGACCTCCAATTTGGTGAACAATCCCCGGCCAAGACCTGACACCTCCAATTAGGTGAACAAACCCCCGGCCAAGACCTGAGACCTCCAATTTGATGAACAATCCCCGTGGCCAAGACCTGAGACCTCCAATTAGGTGAACAATCACCCGGCCGAGACCTGAGGACTTTAAATTTGGTGAACAATCCCCCGGCCAAGACCTGAGACCTCCAATTAGGTGAACCATCCCCCGGCCAAGACCTGAGACCTCCAAATTTGGTGAACAATCCCCCGCCAAGACTTGAGACCTCCAATTTGGTAAACCATCCCCCGGCCGAGACCTGAGACCTCCAAATTTGGTGAACAATCCCCCGGCCAAGACCTGAGACCTCCAATTTGGTGAGCAATCCTCCGCCAAGACTTGAGACCTCCAATTTAGTGAACAATTCCCCGGCCAAGACCTGAGACCTCCAATTTGGTGAACCATCCCCCGGCCGAGACCTGAGACCTCCAAATTTGGTGAACAATCCCCCGGCCAAGACCTGAGACCTCCAATTAGGTGAACAATCCCCCGGCCGAGACCTGAGACCTCCAAATTTGGTCAACAATCCCCCGGCCAAGACCTGAGACCTCCAATTTGGTGAAAAATCCCCGGCCAAGACTTGAGACCTCCAATTTGGTGAACAATCCCTCGGCCAAGACCTGAGACCTCCAATTTGGTGAACAATCCCCGACCAAGACTTGAGACCTCCAATTTGGTGAACAATCCCCCGCCAAGACTTGAGACCTATAATTTGGTGAACAATTCCCCGGCCAAGACCTGAGACCTCCAATTCGGTGAACAATCCCCGGCCAAGACCTGAGACCTCCAATTAGGTGAACAATCCCCCGGCCAAGACCTGAGAACTCCAAATTTGGTGAACAATCCCCCGGCCAAGACCTGAGACCTCCTATTTGGTGAACAATCCCCCGCCAAGACTTGAGACCTCCAATTTGGTGAACAATTCCCCGGCCAAGACCTGAGACCTCCAATTTGGTGAACCATCCCCCGGCCGAGACCTGAGACCTACAAAATTTGGTGAACAATCCCCCGGCCAAGACCTGAGACCTCCAATGTGGTGAACAATCACCGGCCAAGACCTGAGACCTCCAATTAGGTGAACAATCCCCCGGCCAAGACCTGGGAACTCCAAATTTGGTGAACAATCCCCCGGCCAAGACCTGAGACCTCCAATTTAGTGAACAATCCCCGGCCAAGACCTGACACCTCCAATTAGGTGAACAAACCCCCGGCCAAGACCTGAGACCTCCAATTTGATGAACAATCCCCCGGCCAAGACCTGAGACCTCCAAATTTGGTGAACAATCCCCCGGCCAAGACCTGAGACCTCCAATTACGTGAACAATCCCCGTGGCCAAGACCTGAGACCTCCAATTAGGTGAACAATCACCCGGCCGAGACCTGAGACCTTTAAATTTGGTGAACAATCCCCCGGCCAAGACCTGAGACCTCCAATTAGGTGAACCATCCCCCGGCCAAGACCTGAGACCTCCAAATTTGGTGAACAATCCCCCGCCAAGACTTGAGACCTCCAATTTGGTAAACCATCCCCCGGCCGAGACCTGAGACCTCCAAATTTGGTGAACAATCCCCCGGCCAAGACCTGAGACCTCCAATTTGGTGAGCAATCCTCCGCCAAGACTTGAGACCTCCAATTTAGTGAACAATTCCCCGGCCAAGACCTGAGACCTCCAATTTGGTGAACCATCCCCCGGCCGAGACCTGAGACCTCCAAATTTGGTGAACAATCCCCGGCCAAGACTTGAGACCTCCAATTTGGTGAACAATCCCCCGGCCAAGACCTGAGACCTCCAAATTTGGTGAACAATCCCCCGCCAAGACTTGAGACCTCCAATTTAGTGAACAATTCCCCGGCCAAGACCTGAGACCTCCAATTTGGTGAGCAATCCTCCGCCAAGACTTGAGACCTCCAATTTAGTGAACAATTCCCCGGCCAAGACCTGAGACCTCCAATTTGGTGAACCATCCCCCGGCCGAGACCTGAGACCTCCAAATTTGGTGAACAATCCCCCGGCCATGACCTGAGACCTCCAATTAGGAGAACAATCCCCCTGGCCAAGACCTGAGACCTCCAATTAGGTGAACAATCCCCCGGCCAAGACCTGAGACCTCCAAATTTGGTGAACAATCCCCTGCCAAGACTTGAGACCTCCAATTTGGTGAACAATCCCCCGCCAAGACTTGAGACCTATAATTTGGTGAACAATTCCCCGGCCAAGACCTGAGACCTCCAATTCGGTGAACAATCCCCGGCCAAGACCTGAGACCTCCAATTAGGTGAACAATCCCCCGGCCAAGACCTGAGAACTCCAAATTTGGTGAACAATCCCCCGGGCAAGACCTGAGACCTCCTATTTAGTGAACAATCCCCCGCCAAGACTTGAGACCTCCAATTTGGTGAACAATTCCCCGGCCAAGACCTGAGACCTCCAATTTGGTGAACCATCCCCCGGCCGAGACCTGAGACCTACAAAATTTGTTGAACAATCCCCCGGCCAAGACCTGAGACCTCCAATTTGGTGAACAATCACCGGCCAAGACCTGAGACCTCCAATTAGGTGAACAATCCCCCGGCCAAGACCTGAGAACTCCAAATTTGGTGAACAATCCCCCGGCCAAGACCTGAGACCTCCAATTTGGTGAACAATCCCCGGCCAAGACCTGACACCTCCAATTAGGTGAACAAACCCCCGGCCAAGACCTGAGACCTAAAATTTGATGAACAATCCCCCGGCCAAGACCTGAGACCTCCAAATTTGGTGAACAATCCCCCGGCCAAGACCTGAGACCTCCAATTACGTGAACAATCCCCGTGGCCAAGACCTGAGACCTCCAATTAGGTGAACAATCACCCGGCCGAGACCTGAGACCTTTAAATTTGGTGAACAATCCCCCGGCCAAGACCTGAGACCTCCAATTAGGTGAACCATCCCCCGGCCAAGACCTGAGATCTCCAAATTTGGTGAACAATCCCCCGCCAAGATTTGAGACCTCCAATTTGGTAAACCATCCCCCGGCCGAGACCTGAGACCTCCAAATTTGGTGAACAATCCCCCGGCCAAGACCTGAGACCTCCAATTTGGTGAGCAATCCTCCGCCAAGACTTGAGACCTCCAATTTAGTGAACAATTCCCCGGCCAAGACCTGAGACCTCCAATTTGGTGAACCATCCCCCGGCCGAGACCTGAGACCTCCAAATTTGGTGAGCAATCCTCCGCCAAGACTTGAGACCTCCAATTTAGTGAACAATTCCCCGGCCAAGACCTGAGACCTCCAATTTGGTGAGCAATCCTCCGCCAAGACTTGAGACCTCCAATTTAGTGAACAATTCCCCGGCCAAGACCTGAGACCTCCAATTTGGTGAACCATCCCCCGGCCGAGACCTGAGACCTCCAAATTTGGTGAACAATCCCCCGGCCATGACCTGAGACCTCCAATTAGGAGAACAATCCCCCTGGCCGAGACCTGAGACCTTCAATTAGGTGAACAATCCCCCGGCCAAGACCTGAGACCTCCAAATTTGGTGAACAATCCCCCGCCAAGACTTGAGACCTCCAATTTGGTGAACCATCCCCCGGCCAAGACCTGAGACCTCCAATTTAGTGAACAATCCCCGACCAAGACTTGTGACCTCCTATTTGGTGAACCATCCCCCGGCCGAGTCCTGAGACCTCCAAATTTGGTGAACAATCCCCCGGCCAAGACCTGAGACCTCCAAATTTGGTGAACAATCCCCCGCCAAGACTTGAGACCTCCAATTTAGTGAACCATCCCCCGCCAAGACCTGAGACCTCCAATTTGGTGAACCATCCCCCGGCCGAGACCTGAGACCTCCAAATTTGGTGAACAATCCCCCGGCCAAGACCTGAGACCTCCAATTAGGTGAACAATCCCCCGGCCAAGAATTGAGACCTCCAAATTTGGTGAACAATCCCCCGGCCAAGACCTGAGACCTCCAATTTGGTGAAAAATCCCCGGCCAAGACTTGAGACCTCCAATTTGGTGAACAATCCCTCGGCCAAGACCTGAGACCTCCAATTTGGTGAACAATCCCCGACCAAGACTTGAGACCTCCAATTTGGTGAACAATCCCCCGCCAAGACTTGAGACCTCCAATTTAGTGAACAATTCCCCGGCCAAGACCTGAGACCTCCAATTTGGTGAACAATCCCCGACCAAGACTTGTGACCTCCTATTTGGTGAACCATCCCCCGGCCGAGTCCTGAGACCTCCAAATTTGGTGAACAATCCCCCGGCAAGACTTGAGACCTCCAATTTAGTGAACCATCCCCCGCCAAGACCTGAGACCTCCAATTTGGTGAACCATCCCCCGGCCGAGACCTGAGACCTCCAAAATTGGTGAACAATCCCCCGGCCAAGACCTGAGACCTCCAATTAGGTGAACAAACCCCCGGCCAAGACCTGAGACCTCCAAATTTGGTGAACAATCCCCCGTCCGAGACCTGAGACCTCCAAATTTGGTGAACAATCCCCCGGCCAAGACCTGAGACCTCCAATTTGGTGAAAAATCCCCGGCCAAGATTTGAGACCTCCAATTTGGTGAACAATCCCTCGGCCAAGACCTGAGACCTCCAATTTGGTGAACAATCCCCGACCAAGACTTGAGACCTCCAATTTGGTGAACAATCCCCCGCCAACACTTGAGACCTATAATTTGGTGAACAATTCCCCGGCCAAGACCTGAGACCTCCAATTCGGTGAACAATCCCCGGCCAAGACCTGAGACCTCCAATTAGGTGAACAATCCCCCGGCCAAGACAGAGACCTCCTATTTGGTGAACAATCCCCCGCCAAGACTTGAGACCTCCAATTTGGTGAACAATTCCCCGGCCAAGACCTGAGACCTCCAATTTGGTGAACCATCCCCCGGCCGAGACCTGAGACCTACAAAATTTGGTGAACAATCCCCCGGCCAAGACCTGAGACCTCCAATTTGGTGAACAATCACCGGCCAAGACCTGAGACCTCCAATTAGGTGAACAATCCCCCGGCCAAGACCTGAGAACTCCAAATTTGGTGAACAATCCCCCGGCCAAGACCTGAGACCTCCAATTTGGTGAACAATCCCCGGCCAAGACCTGACACCTCCAATTAGGTGAACAAACCCCCGGCCAAGACCTGAGACCTCCAATTTGATGAACAAACCCCCGGCCAAGACCTGAGACCTCCAAATTTGGTGAACAATCCCCCGGCCAAGACCTGAGACCTCCAATTACGTGAACAATCCCCGTGGCCAAGACCTGAGACCTCCAATTAGGTGAACAATCACCCGGCCGAGACCTGAGACCTTTAAATTTGGTGAACAATCCCCCGGCCAAGACCTGAGACCTCCAATTTGGTGAACAATCCCCCGGCCAAGACCTGAGACCTCCAAATTTGGTGAACAATCCCCCGCCAAGACTTGAGACCTCCAATTTAGTGAACAATTCCCCAGCCAAGACCTGAGACCTCCAATTTGGTGAGCAATCCTCCGCCAAGACTTGAGACCTCCAATTTAGTGAACAATTCCCCGGCCAAGACCTGAGACCTCCAATTTGGTGAACCATCCCCCGGCCGAGACCTGAGACCTCCAAATTTGGTGAACAATCCCCCGGCCAAGACCTGAGACCTCCAATTAGGTGAACAATCCCCCGGCCAAGACCTGAGACCTCCAATTTGGTGAACAATCCCCGGCCAAGACCTGACACCTCCAATTAGGTGAACAAATCCCCGGCCAAGACCTGAGACCTCCAATTTGATGAACAATCCCCGTGGCCAAGACCTGAGACCTCCAATTAGGTGAACAATCACCCGGCCGAGACCTGAGACCTTTAAATTTGGTGAACAATCCCCCGGCCAAGACCTGAGACCTCCAATTAGGTGAACCATCCCCCGGCCAAGACCTGAGACCTCCAAATTTGTTGAACAATCCCCCGCCAAGACTTGAGACCTCCAATTTGGTAAACCATCCCCCGGCCGAGACCTGAGACCTCCAAATTTGGTGAACAATCCCCCGGCCAAGACCTGAGACCTCCAATTTGGTGAGCAATCCTCCGCCAAGACTTGAGACCTCCAATTTAGTGAACAATTCCCCGGCCAAGACCTGAGACCTCCAATTTGGTGAACCATCCCCCGGCCGAGACCTGAGACCTCCAAATTTGGTGAACAATCCCCCGGCCAAGACCTGAGACCTCCAATTAGGTGAACAATCCCCCGGCCGAGACCTGAGACCTCCAAATTTGGTGAACAATCCCCCGGCCAAGACCTGAGACCTCCAATTTGGTGAAAAATCCCCGGCCAAGACTTGAGACCTCCAATTTGGTGAACAATCCCTCGGCCAAGACCTGAGACCTCCAATTTGGTAAACAATCCCCGACCAAGACTTGAGACCTCCAATTTGGTGAACAATCCCCCGCCAAGACTTGAGACCTATAATTTGGTGAACAATTCCCCGGCCAAGACCTGAGACCTCCAATTCGGTGAACAATCCCCGGCCAAGACCTGAGACCTCCAATTAGGTGAACAATCCCCCGGCCAAGACCTGAGAACTCCAAATTTGGTGAACAATCCCCCGGCCAAGACCTGAGACCTCCTATTTGGTGAACAATCCCCCGCCAAGACTTGAGACCTCCAATTTGGTGAACAATTCCCCGGCCAAGACCTGAGACCTCCAATTTGGTGAACCATCCCCCGGCCGAGACCTGAGACCTACAAAATTTGGTGAACAATCCCCCGGCCAAGACCTGAGACCTCCAATTAGGTGAACAATCCCCCGGCCAAGACCTGAGAACTCCAAATTTGGTGAACAATTCCCCGGCCAAGACCTGAGACCTCCAATTCGGTGAACAATCCCCGGCCAAGACCTGAGACCTCCAATTTGATGAACAATCCCCCGGCCAAGACCTGATACCTCCAAATTTGGTGAACAATCCCCCGGCCAAGACCTGAGACCTCCAATTACGTGAACAATCCCCGTGGCCAAGACCTGAGACCTCCAATTAGGTGAACAATCACCCGGCCGAGACCTGAGACCTTTAAATTTGGTGAACAATCCCCAGGCCAAGACCTGAGACCTCCAATTAGGTGAACCATCCCCCGGCCAAGACCTGAGACCTCCAAATTTGGTGAACAATCCCCCGCCAAGACTTGAGACCTCCAATTTAGTGAACCATCCCCCGCCAAGACCTGAGACCTCCAATTTGGTGAACCATCCCCCGGCCGAGACCTGAGACCTCCAAATTTGGTGAACAATCCCCCGGCCAAGACCTGAGACCTCCAATTAGGTGAACAATCCCCCGGCCAAGAATTGAGACCTCCAAATTTGGTGAACAATCCCCCGGCCGAGACCTGAGACCTCCAAATTTGGTGAACAATCCCCCGGCCAAGACCTGAGACCTCCAATTTGGTGAAAAATCCCCGGCCAAGACTTGAGACCTCCAATTTGGTGAACAATCCCTCGGCCAAGACCTGAGACCTCCAATTTGGTGAACAATCCCCGACCAAGACTTGAGACCTCCAATTTGGTGAACAATCCCCCGCCAAGACTTGAGACCTCCAATTTAGTGAACAATTCCCCGGCCAAGACCTGAGACCTCCAATTTGGTGAACAATCCCCGACCAAGACTTGTGACCTCCTATTTGGTGAACCATCCCCCGGCCGAGTCCTGAGACCTCCAAATTTGGTGAACAATCCCCCGGCAAGACTTGAGACCTCCAATTTAGTGAACCATCCCCCGCCAAGACCTGAGACCTCCAATTTGGTGAACCATCCCCCGGCCGAGACCTGAGACCTCCAAAATTGGTAAACAATCCCCCGGCCAAGACCTGAGACCTCCAATTAGGTGAACAATCCCCCGGCCAAGACCTGAGAACTCCAAATTTGGTGAACAATCCCCCGGCCAAGACCTGAGACCTCCAATTTAGTGAACAATCCCCGGCCAAGACCTGACACCTCCAATTAGGTGAACAAACCCCCGGCCAAGACCTGAGACCTCCAATTTGATGAACAATCCCCCGGCCAAGACCTGAGACCTCCAAATTTGGTGAACAATCCCCCGGCCAAGACCTGAGACCTCCAATTACGTGAACAATCCCCGTGGCCAAGACCTGAGACCTCCAATTAGGTGAACAATCACCCGGCCGAGACCTGAGACCTTTAAATTTGGTGAACAATCCCCCGGCCAAGACCTGAGACCTCCAATTAGGTGAACCATCCCCCGGCCAAGACCTGAGACCTCCAAATTTGGTGAACAATCCCCCGCCAAGACTTGAGACCTCCAATTTGGTAAACCATCCCCCGGCCGAGACCTGAGACCTCCAAATTTGGTGAACAATCCCCCGGCCAAGACCTGAGACCTCCAATTTGGTGAGCAATCCTCCGCCAAGACTTGAGACCTCCAATTTAGTGAACAATTCCCCGGCCAAGACCTGAGACCTCCAATTTGGTGAACCATCCCCCGGCCGAGACCTGAGACCTCCAAATTTGGTGAACAATCCCCCGGCCATGACCTGAGACCTCCAATTAGGAGAACAATCCCCCTGGCCAAGACCTGAGACCTCCAATTAGGTGAACAATCCCCCGGCCAAGACCTGAGACCTCCAAATTTGGTGAACAATCCCCTGCCAAGACTTGAGACCTCCAATTTGGTGAACAATCCCCCGCCAAGACTTGAGACCTATAATTTGGTGAACAATTCCCCGGCCAAGACCTGAGACCTCCAATTCGGTGAACAATCCCCGGCCAAGACCTGAGACCTCCAATTAGGTGAACAATCCCCCGGCCGAGACCTGAGAACTCCAAATTTGGTGAACAATCCCCCGGCCAAGACCTGAGACCTCCTATTTAGTGAACAATCCCCCGCCAAGACTTGAGACCTCCAATTTGGTGAACAATTCCCCGGCCAAGACCTGAGACCTCCAATTTGGTGAACCATCCCCCGGCCGAGACCTGAGACCTACAAAATTTGGTGAACAATCCCCCGGCCAAGACCTGAGACCTCCAATTTGGTGAACAATCACCGGCCAAGACCTGAGACCTCCAATTAGGTGAACAATCCCCCGGCCAAGACCTGAGAACTCCAAATTTGGTGAACAATCCCCCGGCCAAGACCTGAGACCTCCAATTTGGTGAACAATCCCCGGCCAAGACCTGACACCTCCAATTAGGTGAACAAACCCCCGGCCAAGACCTGAGACCTAAAATTTGATGAACAATCCCCCGGCCAAGACCTGAGACCTCCAAATTTGGTGAACAATCCCCCGGCCAAGACCTGAGACCTCCAATTACGTGAACAATCGCCGTGGCCAAGACCTGAGACCTCCAATTAGGTGAACAATCACCCGGCCGAGACCTGAGACCTTTAAATTTGGTGAACAATCCCCCGGCCAAGACCTGAGACCTCCAATTAGGTGAACCATCCCCCGGCCAAGACCTGAGATCTCCAAATTTGGTGAACAATCCCCCGCCAAGACTTGAGACCTCCAATTTGGTAAACCATCCCCCGGCCGAGACCTGAGACCTCCAAATTTGGTGAACAATCCCCCGGCCAAGACCTGAGACCTCCAATTTGGTGAGCAATCCTCCGCCAAGACTTGAGACCTCCAATTTAGTGAACAATTCCCCGGCCAAGACCTGAGACCTCCAATTTGGTGAACCATCCCCCGGCCGAGACCTGAGACCTCCAAATTTGGTGAGCAATCCTCCGCCAAGACTTGAGACCTCCAATTTAGTGAACAATTCCCCGGCCAAGACCTGAGACCTCCAATTTGGTGAGCAATCCTCCGCCAAGACTTGAGACCTCCAATTTAGTGAACAATTCCCCGGCCAAGACCTGAGACCTCCAATTTGGTGAACCATCCCCCGGCCGAGACCTGAGACCTCCAAATTTGGTGAACAATCCCCCGGCCATGACCTGAGACCTCCAATTAGGAGAACAATCCCCCTGGCCAAGACCTGAGACCTTCAATTAGGTGAACAATCCCCCGGCCAAGACCTGAGACCTCCAAATTTGGTGAACAATCCCCCGCCAAGACTTGAGACCTCCAATTTGGTGAACCATCCCCCGGCCAAGACCTGAGACCTCCAATTTGGTGAACAATCCCCGACCAAGACTTGTGACCTCCTATTTGGTGAACCATCCCCCGGCCGAGTCCTGAGACCTCCAAATTTGGTGAACAATCCCCCGGCCAAGACCTGAGACCTCCAAATTTGGTGAACAATCCCCCGCCAAGACTTGAGACCTCCAATTTAGTGAACCATCCCCCGCCAAGACCTGAGACCTCCAATTTGGTGAACCATCCCCCGGCCGAGACCTGAGACCTCCAAATTTGGTGAACAATCCCCCGGCCAAGACCTGAGACCTCCAAATTTGGTGAACAATCCCCCGCCAAGACTTGAGACCTCCAATTTAGTGAACAATTCCCCGGCCAAGACCTGAGACCTCCAATTTAGTGAACAATCCCCGACCAAGACTTGTGACCTCCTATTTGGTGAACCATCCCCCGGCCGAGTCCTGAGACCTCCAAATTTGGTGAACAATCCCCCGGCCAAGACCTGAGACCTCCAAATTTGGTGAACAATCCCCCGCCAAGACTTGAGACCTCCAATTTAGTGAACCATCCCCCGCCAAGACCTGAGACCTCCAATTTGGTGAACCATCCCCCGGCCGAGACCTGAGACCTCCAAATTTGGTGAACAATCCCCCGGCCAAGACCTGAGACCTCCAATTAGGTGAACAATCCCCCGGCCAAGACCTGAGACCTCCAAATTTGGTGAACAATCCCCCGGCCGAGACCTGAGACCTCCAAATTTGGTGAACAATCCCCCGGCCAAGACCTGAGACCTCCAATTTGGTGAAAAATCCCCGGCCAAGACTTGAGACCTCCAATTTGGTGAACAATCCCTCGGCCAAGACCTGAGACCTCCAATTTGGTGAACAATCCCCGACCAAGACTTGAGACCTCCAATTTGGTGAACAATCCCCCGCCAAGACTTGAGACCTCCAATTTAGTGAATAATTCCCCGGCCAAGACCTGAGACCTCCAATTTGGTGAACAATCCCCGACCAAGACTTGTGACCTCCTATTTGGTGAACCATCCCCCGGCCGAGTCCTGAGACCTCCAAATTTGGTGAACAATCCCCCGCCCAAGACCTGAGACCTCCAAATTTGGTGAACAATCCCCCGCCAAGACTTGAGACCTCCAATTTAGTGAACCATCCCCCGCCAAGACCTGAGACCTCCAATTTGGTGAACCATCCCCCGGCCGAGACCTGAGACCTCCAAAATTGGTGAACAATCCCCCGGCCAAGACCTGAGACCTCCAATTAGGTGAACAATCCCCCGGCCAAGACCTGAGACCTCCAAATTTGGTGAACAATCCCCCGTCCGAGACCTGAGACCTCCAAATTTGGTGAACAATCCCCCGGCCAAGACCTGAGACCTCCAATTTGGTGAAAAATCCCCGGCCAAGACTTGAGACCTCCAATTTGGTGAACAATCCCTCGGCCAAGACCAGAGACCTCCAATTTGGTGAACAATCCCCGACCAAGACTTGAGACCTCCAATTTGGTGAACAATCCCCCGCCAAGACTTGAGACCTCCAATTTAGTAAACAATTCCCCGGCCAAGACCTGAGACCTCCAATTTGGTGAACAATCCCCGACCAAGACTTGTGACCTCCTATTTGGTGAACCATCCCCCGGCCGAGTCCTGAGACCTCCAAATTTGGTAAACAATCCCCCGGCCAAGACCTGAGACCTCCAAATTTGGTGAACAATCCCCCGCCAAGACTTGAGACCTCCAATTTAGTGAACCATCCCCCGCCAAGACCTGAGACCTCCAATTTGGTGAACCATCCCCCGGGCGAGACCTGAGACCTTCAAAATTGGTGAACAATCCCCCGGCCAAGACCTGAGACCTCCAATTTAGTGAACAATCCCCGACCAAGACTTGTGACCTCCTATTTGGTGAACCATCCCCCGGCCGAGTCCTGAGACCTCCAAATTTGGTGAACAATCCCCCGCCAAGACTTGAGACCTCCAATTTGGTGAACCATCCCCCGGCCGAGACCTGAGACCTCCAAATTTGGTGAACAATCCCCCGGCCAAGACCTGAGACCTCCAATTAGGTGAACAATCCCCCGGCCAAGACCTGAGACCTCCAAATTTGGTGAACAATCCCCCGGCCGAGACCTGAGACCTCCAAATTTGGTGAACAATCCCCCGGCCAAGACCTGAGACCTCCAATTTGGTGAAAAATCCCCGGCCAAGACTTGAGACCTCCAATTTGGTGAACAATCCCTCGGCCAAGACCTGAGACCTCCAATTTGGTGAACAATCCCCGACCAAGACTTGAGACCTCCAATTTGGTGAACAATCCCCCGGCCGAGACTTGAGACCTCCAATTTAGTGAACAATTCCCCAGCCAAGACCTGAGACCTCCAATTTGGTGAGCAATCCTCCGCCAAGACTTGAGACCTCCAATTTAGTGAACAATTCCCCGGCCAAGACCTGAGACCTCCAATTTGGTGAACCATCCCCCGGCCGAGACCTGAGACCTCCAAATTTGGTGAACAATCCCCCGGCCAAGACCTGAGACCTCCAATTAGGTGAACAATCCCCCGGCCAAGACCTGAGACCTCCAATTTGGTGAACAATCCCCGGCCAAGACCTGACACCTCCAATTAGGTGAACAAACCCCCGGC
The DNA here is from genome assembly GCF_980474605.1 of Leiobunum rupestre. Taxonomy (NCBI): domain Eukaryota; kingdom Metazoa; phylum Arthropoda; class Arachnida; order Opiliones; family Sclerosomatidae; genus Leiobunum; species Leiobunum rupestre. The sequence continues at coordinate 51,118,643 of NC_143385.1, read as the reverse complement.
CAAGACCTGAGACCTCCAATTTGATGAACAATCCCCGTGGCCAAGACCTGAGACCTCCAATTAGGTGAACAATCACCCGGCCAAGACCTGAGACCTTTAAATTTGGTGAACAATCCCCCGGCCAAGACCTGAGACCTCCAATTAGGTGAACCATCCCCCGGCCAAGACCTGAGACCTCCAAATTTGGTGAACAATCCCCCGCCAAGACTTGAGACCTCCAATTTGGTAAACCATCCCCCGGCCGAGACCTGAGACCTCCAAATTTGGTGAACAATCCCCCGGCCAAGACCTGAGACCTCCAATTTGGTGAGCAATCCTCCGCCAAGACTTGAGACCTCCAATTTAGTGAACAATTCCCCGGCCAAGACCTGAGACCTCCAATTTGGTGAACCATCCCCCGGCCGAGACCTGAGACCTCCAAATTTGGTGAACAATCCCCCGGCCAAGACCTGAGACCTCCAATTAGGTTAACAATCCCCCGGCCGAGACCTGAGACCTCCAAATTTGGTGAACAATCCCCCGGCCAAGACCTGAGACCTCCAATTTGGTGAAAAATCCCCGGCCAAGACTTGAGACCTCCAATTTGGTGAACAATCCCTCGGCCAAGACCTGAGACCTCCAATTTGGTGAACAATCCCCGGCCAAGACCTGAGACCTCCAATTAGGTGAACAATCCCCCGACCAAGACCTGAGAACTCCAAATTTGGTGAACAATCCCCCGGCCAAGACCTGAGACCTCCTATTTGGTGAACAATCCCCCGCCAAGACTTGAGACCTCCAATTTGGTGAACAATTCCCCGGCCAAGACCTGAGACCTCCAAATTTGGTGAACAATCCCCCGGCCAAGACCTGAGACCTCCAAATTTGGTGAACAATCCCCCGCCAAGACTTGAGACCTCCAATTTAGTGAACCATCCCCCGCCAAGACCTGAGACCTCCAATTTGGTGAACCATCCCCCGGCCGAGACCTGAGACCTCCAAAATTGGTGAACAATCCCCCGGCCAAGACCTGAGACCTCCAATTAGGTGAACAATCCCCCGGCCAAGACCTGAGACCTCCAAATTTGGTGAACAATCCCCCGTCCGAGACCTGAGACCTCCAAATTTGGTGAACAATCCCCCGGCCAAGACCTGAGACCTCCAATTTGGTGAAAAATCCCCGGCCAAGACTTGAGACCTCCAATTTGGTGAACAATCCCTCGGCCAAGACCTGAGACCTCCAATTTGGTGAACAATCCCCGACCAAGACTTGTGACCTCCTATTTGGTGAACCATCCCCCGGCCGAGTCCTGAGACCTCCAAATTTGGTGAACAATCCCCCGGCCAAGACCTGAGACCTCCAAATTTGGTGAACAATCCCCCACCAAGACTTGAGACCTCCAATTTAGTGAACCATCCCCCGGCCAAGACCTGATAACTCCAAATTTGGTGAACAATCCCCCGGCCAAGACCTGAGACCTCCTATTTGGTGAACAATCCCCCGCCAAGACTTGAGACCTCCAATTTGGTGAACAATCCCCCGCCAAGACTTGAGACCTATAATTTGGTGAACAATTCCCCGGCCAAGACCTGAGACCTCCAATTCGGTGAACAATCCCCGGCCAAGACCTGAGACCTCCAATTAGGTGAACAATCCCCCGGCCAAGACCTGAGAACTCCAAATTTGGTGAACAATTCCCCGGCCAAGACCTGAGACCTCCAATTTGATGAACAATCCCCCGGCCAAGACCTGAGACCTCCAATTAGGTGAACCATCCCCCGGCCAAGACCTGAGACCTCCAAATTTGGTGAACAATCCCCCGCCAAGACTTGAGACCTCCAAATTTGGTAAACCATCCCCCGGCCGAGACCTGAGACCTCCAAATTTGGTGAACAATCCCCCGGCCAAGACCTGAGACCTCCAATTTGGTGAGCAATCCTCCGCCAAGACTTGAGACCTCCAATTTAGTGAACAATTCCCCGGCCAAGACCTGAGACCTCCAATTTGGTGAACCATCCCCCGGCCGAGACCTGAGACCTCCAAATTTGGTGAACAATCCCCGGCCAAGACTTGAGACCTCCAATTTGGTGAACAATCCCCCGGCCAAGACCTGAGACCTCCAAATTTGGTGAACAATCCCCCGCCAAGACTTGAGACCTCCAATTTAGTGAACAATTCCCCAGCCAAGACCTGAGACCTCCAATTTGGTGAGCAATCCTCCGCCAAGACTTGAGACCTCCAATTTAGTGAACAATTCCCCGGCCAAGACCTGAGACCTCCAATTTGGTGAACCATCCCCCGGCCGAGACCTGAGACCTCCAAATTTGGTGAACAATCCCCCGGCCAAGACCTGAGACCTCCAATTAGGTGAACAATCCCCCGGCCAAGACCTGAGACCTCTAATTTGGTGAACAATCCCCGGCCAAGACCTGACACCTCCAATTTGGTGAGCAATCCTCCGCCAAGACTTGAGACCTCCAATTTGGTGAGCAATCCTCCGCCAAGACTTGAGACCTCCAATTTAGTGAACAATTCCCCGGCCAAGACCTGAGACCTCCAATTTGGTGAACCATCCCCCGGCCGAGACCTGAGACCTCCAAATTTGGTGAACAATCCCCCGCCAAGACTTGAGACCTCCAATTTGGTAAACCATCCCCCGGCCGAGACCTGAGACCTCCAAATTTGGTGAACAATCCCCCGGCCAAGACCTGAGACCTCCAATTTGGTGAGCAATCCTCCGCCAAGACTTGAGACCTCCAATTTAGTGAACAATTCCCCGGCCAAGACCTGAGACCTCCAATTTGGTGAACCATCCCCCGGCTGAGACCTGAGACCTCCAAATTTGGTGAACAATCCCCCGGCCAAGACCTGAGACCTCCAATTAGGTGAACAATCCCCCGGCCGAGACCTGAGACCTCCAAATTTGGTGAACAATCCCCCGGCCAAGACCTGAGACCTCCAATTTGGTGAAAAATCCCCGGCCAAGACTTGAGACCTCCAATTTGGTGAACAATCCCTCGGCCAAGACCTGAGACCTCCAATTTGGTGAACAATCCCCGGCCAAGACCTGAGACCTCCAATTAGGTGAACAATCCCCCGGCCAAGACCTGAGAACTCCAAATTTGGTGAACAATCCCCCGGCCAAGACCTGAGACCTCCTATTTGGTGAACAATCCCCCGCCAAGACTTGAGACCTCCAATTTGGTGAACAATTCCCCGGCCAAGACCTGAGACCTCCAATTTGGTGAACCATCCCCCGGCCGAGACCTGAGACCTACAAAATTTGGTGAACAATCCCCCGGCCAAGACCTGAGACCTCCAATTTGGTGAACAATCACCGGCCAAGACCTGAGACCTCCAATTAGGTGAACAATCCCCCGGCCAAGACCTGAGAACTCCAAATTTGGTGAACAATCCCCCGGCCAAGACCTGAGACCTCCAATTTGGTGAACAATCCCCGGCCAAGACCTGACACCTCCAATTAGGTGAACAAACCCCCGGCCAAGACCTGAGACCTCCAATTTGATGAACAATCCCCCGGCCAAGACCTGAGACCTCCAAATTTGGTGAACAATCCCCCGGCCAAGACCTGAGACCTCCAATTACGTGAACAATCCCCGTGGCCAAGACCTGAGACCTCCAATTAGGTGAACAATCACCCGGCCGAGACCTGAGACCTTTAAATTTGGTGAACAATCCCCCGGCCAAGACCTGAGACCTCCAATTAGGTGAACCATCCCCCGGCCAAGACCTGAGACCTCCAAATTTGGTGAACAATCCCCCGCCAAGACTTGAGACCTCCAATTTGGTAAACCATCCCCCGGCCGAGACCTGAGACCTCCAAATTTGGTGAACAATCCCCCGGCCAAGACCTGAGACCTCCAATTTGGTGAGCAATCCTCCGCCAAGACTTGAGACCTCCAATTTAGTGAAAAATTCCCCGGCCAAGACCTGAGACCTCCAATTTGGTGAACCATCCCCCGGCCGAGACCTGAGACCTCCAAATTTGGTGAACAATCCCCGGCCAAGACTTGAGACCTCCAATTTGGTGAACAATCCCCCGGCCAAGACCTGAGACCTCCAAATTTGGTGAACAATCCCCCGCCAAGACTTGAGACCTCCAATTTAGTGAACAATTCCCCGGCCAAGACCTGAGACCTCCAATTTGGTGAGCAATCCTCCGCCAAGACCTGAGACCTCCAATTTAGTGAACAATTCCCCGGCCAAGACCTGAGACCTCCAATTTGGTGAACCATCCCCCGGCCGAGACCTGAGACCTCCAAATTTGGTGAACAATCCCCCGGCCAAGACCTGAGACCTCCAATTAGGTGAACAATCCCCCGGCCAAGACCTGAGACCTCCAAATTTGGTGAACCATCCCCCGGCCGAGACCTGAGACCTCCAAATTTGGTGAACCATCCCCCGGCCAAGACCTGAGACCTTCAAATTTGGTGAACAATCCCCCGCCAAGACTTGAGACCTCCAATTTAGTGAACAATTCCCCGGCCAAGACCTGAGACCTCCAATTTGGTTAACAATCCCCCGCCAAAACTTGAGACCTCCAATTTAGTGAACAATTCCCCGGCCAAGACCTGAGACCTCCAATTTGGTGAACAATCCCCCGGCCAAGACCTGAGACCTCCAAATTTGGTGAACAATCCCCGGCCAAGACTTGAGACCTCCAATTTGGTGAACAATCCCCCGGCCAAGACCTGAGACCTCCAAATTTGGTGAACAATCCCCCGCCAAGACTTGAGACCTCCAATTTAATGAACAATTCCCCGGCCAAGACCTGAGACCTCCAATTTGGTGAGCAATCCTCCGCCAAGACTTGAGACCTCCAATTTAGTGAACAATTCCCCGGCCAAGACCTGAGACCTCCAATTTGGTGAACCATCCCCCGGCCGAGACCTGAGACCTCCAAATTTGGTGAACAATCCCCCGGCCAAGACCTGAGACCTCCAATTAGGTGAACAATCCCCCGGCCAAGACCTGAGACCTCCAAATTTGGTGAACCATCCCCCGGCCGAGACCTGAGACCTCCAAATTTGGTGAACCATCCCCCGGCCAAGACCTGAGACCTCCAAATTTGGTGAACAATCCCCCGCCAAGACTTGAGACCTCCAATTTAGTGAACAATTCCCCGGCCAAGACCTGAGACCTCCAATTTGGTGAACAATCCCCCGCCAAGACTTGAGACCTCCAATTTAGTGAACAATTCCCCGGCCAAGACCTGAGACCTCCAATTTTGTGAACAATCCCCCGCCAAGACTTGAGACCTCCAATTTAGTGAACAATTCCCCGGCCAAGACCTGAGACCTCCAATTTGGTGAACCATCCCCCGGCCGAGACCTGAGACCTCCAATTTGGTGAACAATCCCCCGGCCAAGACCTGAGACCTCCAAATTTGGTGAACAATCCCCCGCCAAGACTTGAGACCTCCAATTTAGTGAACAATTCCCCGGCCAAGACCTGAGACCTCCAATTTGGTGAGCAATCCTCCGCCAAGACTTGAGACCTCCAATTTAGTGAACAATTCCCCGGCTTAGACCTGAGACCTCCAATTTGGTGAACCATCCCCCGGCCGAGACCTGAGACCTCCAAATTTGGTGAACAATCCCCCGGCCAAGACCTGAGACCTCCAAATTTGGTGAACAATCCCAGGCCAAGACTTGAGACCTCCAATTTAGTGAACAATTCCCCGGCCAAGACCTGAGACCTCCAATTTGGTGAACAATCCCCCGCCAAGACTTGAGACCTCCAATTTAGTGAACAATTCCCCGGCCAAGACCTGAGACCTCCAATTTGGTGAACCATCCCCCGGCCGAGACCTGAGACCTCCAAATTTGGTGAACAATCCCCCGGCCAAGACCTGAGACCTCCAATTAGGTGAACAATCCCCCGGCCAAGACCTGAGACCTCCAAATTTGGTGAACCATCCCCCGGCCGAGACCTGAGACCTCCAAATTTGGTGAACCATCCCCCGGCCAAGACCTGAGACCTCCAAATTTGGTGAACAATCCCCCGCCAAGACTTGAGACCTCCAATTTAGTGAACAATTCCCCGGCCAAGACCTGAGACCTCCAATTTGGTGAACAATCCCCCGCCAAGACTTGAGACCTCCAATTTAGTGAACAATTCCCCGGCCAAGACCTGAGACCTCCAAATTTGGTGAACAATCCCCCGCCAAGACTTGAGACCTCCAATTTAGTGAACAATTCCCCGGCCAAGACCTGAGACCTCCAATTTGGTGAGCAATCCTCCGCCAAGTTTTGAGACCTCCAATTTAGTGAACAATTCCCCGGCCAAGACCTGAGACCTCCAATTTGGTGAACCATCCCCCGGCCGAGACCTGAGACCTCCAAATTTGGTGAACAATCCCCCGGCCAAGACCTGAGACCTCCAATTAGGTGAACAATCCCCCGGCCAAGACCTGAGACCTCCAAATTTGGTGAACCATCCCCCGGCCGAGACCTGAGACCTCCAAATTTGGTGAACCATCCCCCGGCCAAGACCTGAGACCTCCAAATTTGGTGAACAATCCCCCGCCGAGACTTGAGACCTCCAATTTAGTGAACAATTCCCCGGCCAAGACCTGAGACCTCCAATTTGGTGAACAATCCCCCGCCAAGACTTGAGACCTCCAATTTAGTGAACAATTCCCCGGCCAAGACCTGAGACCTCCAATTAGGAGAACAATCCCCCGGCCAAGACCTGAGACCTCCAAATTTGGTGAACAATCCCCGGCCAAGACTTGAGACCTCCAATTTGGTGAACAATCCCCCGGCCAAGACCTGAGACCTCCAAATTTGGTGAACAATCCCCCGCCAAGACTTGAGACCTCCAATTTAGTGAACAATTCCCCGGCCAAGACCTGAGACCTCCAATTTGGTGAGCAATCCTCCGCCGAGACTTGAGACCTCCAATTTAGTGAACAATTCCCCGGCCAAGACCTGAGACCTCCAATTTGGTGAACCATCCCCCGGCCGAGACCTGAGACCTCCAAATTTGGTGAACAATCCCCCGGCCAAGACCTGAGACCTCCAATTAGGTGAACAATCCCCCGGCCAAGACCTGAGACCTCCAAATTTGGTGAACCATCCCCCGGCCGAGACCTGAGACCTCCAAATTTGGTGAACCATCCCCCGGCCAAGACCTGAGACCTCCAAATTTGGTGAACAATCCCCCGCCAAGACTTGAGACCTCCAATTTAGTGAACAATTCCCCGGCCAAGACCTGAGACCTCCAATTTTGTGAACAATCCCCCGCCAAGACTTGAGACCTCCAATTTAGTGAACAATTCCCCGGCCAAGACCTGAGACCTCCAATTTGGTGAACAATCCCCCGCCAAGACTTGGGACCTCCAATTTAGTGAACAATTCCCCGGCCAAGACCTGAGACCTCCAATTTGGTGAACCATCCCCCGGCCGAGACCTGAGACCTCCAATTTGTTGAACAATCCCCCGGCTAAGACCTGAGACCTCCAAATTTGGTGAACAATCCCCCGCCAAGACTTGAGACCTCCAATTTAGTGAACAATTCCCCGGCCAAGACCTGAGACCTCCAATTTGGTGAGCAATCCTCCGCCAAGACTTGAGACCTCCAATTTAGTGAACAATTCCCCGGCCAAGACCTGAGACCTCCAATTTGGTGAACCATCCCCCGGCCGAGACCTGAGACCTCCAAATTTGGTGAACAATCCCCCGGCCAAGACCTGAGACCTCCAATTAGGTGAACAATCCCCCGGCAAAGACCTGAGACCTCCAAATTTGGTGAACCATCCCCCGGCCGAGACCTGAGACCTCCAAATTTGGTGAACCATCCCCCGGCCAAGACCTGAGACCTCCAAATTTGGTGAACAATCCCCCGCCAAGACTTGAGACCTCCAATTTAGTGAACAATTCCCCGGCCAAGACCTGAGACCTCCAATTTGGTGAACAATCCCCCGCCAAGACTTGAGACCTCCAATTTAGTGAACAATTCCCCGGCCAAGACCTGAGACCTCCAATTTGGTGAACCATCCCACGGCCGAGACCTGAGACCTCCAAATTTGGTGAACAATCCCCCGGCCAAGACCTGAGACCACCAAATTTGGTGAAAAATTCCCCGGCCAGGATTTTATTTGCAAGCGCTTTCATTTCAGCCAAATGTCACGAACCAATACTTCTCCTTCCCATATATTTAAAATCATATGGGGCTTCAAGATTCCGCAATATCGTTTACAATATTTTCTTTAAGGATATAAATTGCCTTACACGAAATATTTTAATTGATTATCGGCTTCAATATTGTAAAATCTTTTAATTTGTTATTCTTAGATTATGAGCTTTCGTTTGATACCTTACATGCCATATCATAAGTGTATAATATTGTTACAGAAGTGTGACACTTCCTATTCTTGACATGCAAAGGTTTCACTGAGAGCTATTCACGAGACAGACTACATTACGGGCTTCGTTGCCGTTTTGCAACCGCTTTCTAACGCGTCACAGGTAGCCTTTGACAGCGCCTTGCTAGGGGGAGATTTTCCTCTTGTGATGACGTCACTCCATTTCTAGCTCTCAGTAAAATATTACCTAATGTAACAAGCTTATGGAAAAATATTATAGACTTATGGCCATAGTTATTAAACATATTCAGAAATTGCCGCTTTGGGTGGGCGGGATTGACTTAAGCGCCCTCAGCGGTAGAAATAATTCACTAAGAGCGTACAATTTTGTTCTGTGATTTATGTTTACCCTAGGGTCGAATTTCAGCTTATAAAATGTTTATTTTATATTAATCCCAAATTTTAAGTTTTAGGTGTGCTACCACCACATGCAGAAATCCATACCTCTACTTAGAAAGCTTATCCTGGCGTATCGCGTTTGGTAAGATAACTCTGACGGCTTTGGCCCCGCCTACCAGATAAAAAATCCCCTCTGCGCGCGCTCCCCTCTTACGTTGTTGTTTGTTAAGTTAACATAGTGACGTCAAAAACCATCAGCCACATCGAGACGACAATCTGCCGCGATAAGCATTCCAAGTAGAGCTATGGATTCCTACCCCATGAACTTCCATAATATAACAGCAAATACTATAAATATCATTCATACAAGGGTGTCAATTTCCTCTCTTGGAGCCGGGTTTCGTATTTTTAGCAATATTTAAATAATGCTGATGATCAATAATTTTTACATATTGAATTGCATTTAAACTTGATTAAATTTAATTTGTAAAATCAATTTAAATGTATTTTTAACGGTTTTGAAATTTTCAAATTTTTTAATTTTTTAAAAGGTTTCACAGGGGGGACCCCCTTAAAATCCTTCAGATTCCCATGTTATTTTCAATGGAAAAATCCCAAATCATGTTGTCAAAATCGTTTTCGGTTGCCATGGCAAAACGAAAGCCCGTCGCAACTTTTCCCTTGCAGGTTTTTCAAGTTACATGGAGGTGTACACTATACCCGAGTGATTATCACCTCGGGTCGTCTCCTTGTCAGTGCAAATCACAGACAAGTTGATAAAACTCAGAGGAAATCACAGAAAACTTTAGAGAATTAGCTGTTCTGGAGGTATCAATTTTTGGTCTATACATTGTGTCTCAATTTGCTCGATCAGGCCATTTTTCTCAAAATGTATTAATGCTAGGGTTCTGAAATATTCAGGGTTTATTTGCTAGGTATGGAAGGCTTTGGTTACTAAATTTCAGAAAAATCGAACGATTTTGTGCCGTTTTGGAAAATTTATTTTTTCACCGGTAGGTGTCGCGCAAAATGTTTCAATTGAAAAGTTGTAGGGCATAGTCGAAAGTGTAAAAATAATTTTGGTTCGGTTGAAAAAGACCTATTTTTAACTGAGTTTGGAGGTCGAGGGAAAAAACAAGTTGTACTAGCAGGCAATAGCCTTTAAAGAATTGTAGGTAACATGCATTTCAGTTATAAGATTTCGAAAAATAAACAAATAATAATTAGCCCAAGTGACAAAATGTTTTTTAATGACTTCTACAAAATGTTTTCAAAAATGCCACCTTCTGATGCAATGCACAAATATGCACGATGTTGCATATTGCGAAATGCTCCCCGAACCATTTCTGGAGTCACCCGGCGACATGCTTCGATGATTCTTTGTCGTAAATCTTCAACGCTCGTCACAGGTGTTTGGTATACGTAGTCCTTTACGAAGCCCCAAAGAAAAAAGTCGAGTGGTGTTAGATCAGGGGATCTTGCAGGCCAACGAACAGGACCAGTTCTTCCGATCCATCTTCCAGGAAACTCGTCGTTTAGATATGCAACCACGTCACGATATTGGTGAGGTGGCGCCCCATCTTGCTGGAACCAGATGCGTCTGTACTCGGCCAGAGGAATGTCGTCCAACACGTTGGATATTTCATTTTCAAGGAACTCCAAGTAGTTTTGACCGTTCAGACGATTTGGCAGGAAGAACGGGCCAATAATTCTGTCACCTAACACATTTAAGCGAAACTGCACTTGGTGGCGGTGAGGAAATCGTAGTCCCACATATGTTGGTTTTGACGGTTGAACGGCCCATCTCTTCCGAATGAACATTCGTCGGACATCAGTAGTTGATCGTGAAAATCCTGGTGTGCGTCAGTCATGAGGCAAAACCAATTGCAGAAGTCGAGTCGGTGCTGTCTATCACCGTCATGCAGTCCTTGGTGAAGTGTCGCTCGATAAGGATGAAAATGGTGTCTTTTGAGTGTTCTCCAAACGTAGTTTCGATCCAATCCTAAGTCAAAGCTGGCAGTCCTGACGCTCGCTCGAGGATAGACCACGACCACGAAACCTCGGATTGATATTACCCCAGTTGTCGAAGTCGCGGACCACTCTAAGAACCGTCGTATGACTTGGTCACCAATTGGGAAATCTTCGTCTAAATAACTGACTTACTAGAGTAGCATTACGACGACCTTCTCCGTAAAATAATTCTAGCATATGAGCGCGCTTATCTCGAGTGTAAACAGGTATACTGGACAACAATCGGCCAAGCTGAGATAATGTTTTAACTTTGAAATGTAAACGCTTTAAATACTACTCGGACAATTGATATTTCACGTTAAAAAACAACAAAAGAAAAATAAGCGTAATTTTTGGTCTACAAATCTTTGTTTGATGATCTTACTCGTAACCACGTCGAAATGGAAGACGCGGTCTTTGTCTACTTTGTCTAATTAGGTGTTGAACGTAATAATTTTCTTTAACAATAACTTTTTGCAGATCTGATTATTAACTACATAGCTGAAAGCATAAGTTCCCTAAAATAAATGTAAATGTGTGTTGTGATTATGTACGATTGTTTACGTTAAAGGCTATTGCCTGCTAGTACAACTTGTTTTTTCCCCCGACCTCCAAACTCAGTGAAAAATAGGTCTTTTTCAACCGAACCAAAATTATTTTTACACTTTCGACTATGCCCTACAACTTTTCTATTGAAACATTTTGCTTGACACCTATCGGTGAAAAAATAAATTTTCCAAAACGGCACAAAATCGTTAGATTTTTTTGAAATTTAGTAACCCAAGCATAAATACATTTTGAGAAAAATGGCCTGATCGAGCAAATTGAGACACCCTGTATAAAAAACAACATTTCAAAGTACTTACATGTATAAAATACTTTATTTCTTTAAAAGACTCAATTAAAATCACGACATGTTAAAAAATGCAATTAATAAAAATACACGCTTAATTACAAATGTTAATTTTCACAATTTGGCTGTCGCAAAACTACAAAAATTAAAACACTTATTCAGTCAAAATTTAAATGTACCACGAAAAAAATATACTATAATATAATAGGCCAATTGGTTTCATGTCTATATTTTGTATATTTTTAGTTTGCAAATAATATTTGGATGATTTCCAAGCTCATTCTTTCGGAGGAAAATTCTGGGAAGCATCCGGTTGAGGTTTTGGAATTAATTCTGAATGGTTTGAAGCTCCCATTTCAGAAGTTCCTCCCAATGGTTGGATGGAAACCACTAAACCCTGGAAAGGTTGGTTTAGGGGAGAAGGCCTCGTTTGAAATCCGAACACATGTCGACCCTGTGGATTCGGAAACCGAGGTAAAAAATGCATTAGGTTCGGTCGTATCCGGGGCAATTGCATTGGACGAGAAAATCGGCCCATTTGGTACGTGGGAAACATTGGAAGTCGATTTGGAAATTGCCTTTGGTTAAAATGGGTTCGGAGGGCCAATTGGTTGGGAACAAACAGTGGTGGCATCGAACTTGAATGCCTCAAAAGTTGGGGCGTAAACAACAGAAAACCAGCTCGAGGCATCGGATACAAATGGTTTGGAGCCGGAAGCGCAGAATGCTTGGTATCTGGATGCGCCATTGGTTCTTGATACGTATTCGGCGGCAATATTAGTGGTTGATTCGAATTTGAAGACATCGTTTGTGGTTTGTTCTCATTTACACGCACCATTTGCGGTTGGTTCGAATTTAAAGGCGTCCTTGGTGGTTGGTTCTCACTTAGACTCACCATTTGCGGTTGGTTCGAATTTAAAGGCATAATTTGTTGTTGGTTCTCTTTTACTCGCACCATTTGTGGTTGGTTCGAATTTAAAGGCATAATTTGTTGTTGGTTCTCATTTACACGCACCATTTGTGGTTGGTTAGAATTTAAAGGCATAATTTGTGGTTGGTTCGAATGTAAAGGCATAATTTGGGGTTGGTTCGAATTTAAAAGCATAATTTGTGGTTGGTTCGAATTTAAAGGCATAATTTGTTGTTGGTTCTCATTTACACGCACCATTTGTGGTTGGTTCGAATTTAAAGGCATAATTTGTGGATGGTTCGAATGTAAAGGCATAATTTGGGGTTGGTTCGAATTTAAAGGCATAATTTGTTGTTGGTTCTCTTTTACTCGCACCATTTGTGGTTGGTTCGAATGTAAAGGCATAATTTGGGGTTGGTTCGAATTTAAAAGCATAATTTGTGGTTGGTTCTCTTTTACTCGCACCATTTGTGGTTGGTTCGAATGTAAAGGCATAATTTGGGGTTGGTTCGAATTTAAAAGCATAATTTGTGGTTGGTTCTCTTTTACTCGCACCATTTGTGGTTGATTCGAATTTAAACTCATTATTCTTGGTTTGTTCTCACTTACATGCACATTTCGTGGTTGATTCGAATTTAAACGCATCATTGGGGGCTGGTTCACTCTTAGAGGCATCATTTGTTGGTTTTTCTCACTTACGTTTATCATTCGTGGTCGAGTCGCACTTAGAGGCATCATAGGTGGTTGGTTCCAATTTAAATACACCACTTGTGGTTGATTCACGTTTAAAGGCATCAGAATTGGTCCATCAGTACTTAAAGGCATCAGATTTGGTCCATAAGTACTTAAAGGCATCATATTTGGTCCATAAGTACTTAAAGGCATCATATTTGATCCATAAGTACTTAAATACATCAGATTTGGTCCATAAGTACTTAAATACATCAGATTTGGTCCATTAGCATATAAAGACGTCATTTGTGGTTGGTAGGTACTTAAAGACGTCGTTTGTGGTTGGTTAGTACTTAAAGACGTCGTTTGTGGTCCAGTAGTACTTAAAGACGTCGTTTGTGATTGTTTAGTAGTTGAAGACGTCGTTTGTGGTTCATTAGTACTTGAAGACGTCATTTGTGGTTGTTTAGTACTTAAAGACGTCATTTGTGGTTTAGTACTTAAAGACGTCATTTGTGGTTTAGTACTTAAAGACGTCATTTGTGGTTTAGTACTTAAAGACGTCATTTGTGGTTTAGTACTTAAAGACGTCATTTGTGGTTTAGTACTTAAAGACGTCATTTGTGGTTTAGTACTTAAAGACGTCATTTGTGGTTTAGTACTTAAAGACGTCATTTGTGGTTGGTTAGTACTCAAAGACGTCCTTTGTGGTTGGTTAGTACTTAAAGACGTCCTTTGTGGTTGGTTAGTACTTAAAGACGTCCTTTGTGGTTGGTTAGTACTTAAAGACGTCCTTTGTGGTTGGTTAGTACTTAAAGACCTCCTTTGTGGTTGGTTAGTACTTAAAGACGTCCTTTGTGGTTGGTTAGTACTTAAAGACGTCCTTTGTGGTTGGTTCGCATTTGAAATTTGTGATGGCTTTAAATTTAGTAGCGTATTCTGAAACCGAGGTGGTGAGATGGTAGGGGATATGTTCCTTGGTAGTGATGCTGCCTGTTGGTTGAGTGGTGAAATACTTGGTGACGGCTTGTCCGATTGTTCATATGAGTTTTGAACGAGCGTTGACCAGGAAGATGGTCGTTCCACAAAGGACCAATCCGGGTGTTCGTGTGACACGTAGGAATTCGTGGAGTAATTTTGCTTGCAGGGTTCCAAAGGCGGATCCATTGGCTCAGGAGGAAAATATGTCCAATGCGTTGTATCCAGGAACAGATTAGTTCGCGCCATTAAATCTTTTGCCGTCTTAACTTCGACGGGATTCACATTCCGCCTGCCAGGAGACGAGGTAAACTCTCCCAAAATGGAAGTCGGTGATGACATTCGAAGTGGCCTTCTCGCTGCAGACTTGGCAACGAGTTGCGTAGGTGAACACACATCCGTGGTGAACCTTGGTTGCGGATCGAATTCATCATCGTGGACACTCGAAGATGTAGAATCTGTACTTGTGTTACTAACTGACGCGTCATTGGCGTCCGTGTCGTCTTCGATGTCAGTACTTTCGGGAGATTCGTCATCAGGTTCATCTAATTTCGGATAAGCGTTACTATTCGAAGTCTCGTTAGAATGCCTATCTGACATAATGGTAAATTAAAACCTTAAGAGCTCCGCAACTGAACTCTACGCGATCCCGACTAAATATGAAGCTCAATTTTTATTTTCCAAAATCCTTTAAAAGAGGGTAAAAAATAAGTGTTGTTAAACTTAAAAGTGTGTGTGTTTTTTTAATGAAGTTACTAAAAAATTAAAGGAGTTGTAGGGGGTGAGTTGATAAGTATGCATGTTTTTTTCCCCGTTTCTCTACGATGAGTTAAAAGAGCGCCAGAGAGCTTCAAAGTGTGGCCTACTAGCCCCTGGAAGTAGGCTGCAACAAGCGTAAAACCAAGCAGTAGGGACTTTAAATACTGTTTAGGTGTACTTTTTTACGCTGTTTACCTCGATTTGTTTACAAAATTCTTTTTTACCTATCACACGAACCCAAAACTTCCCTAGTAGCACAGGCCTGTCGGCTAAGTGCCGGGCGCGAGCCGCAGAGTTGGCAAAGCGCCGCATATTTACTTCATACCGGCACTGAAAAAATATGTTTGCAACAAACCTACAGTTCCCCATCGTTAGCTGGCAAACTACCGCATATCTGCTTCTAGCCGGCAGGTAAAACAATTTTCGGCAGTTAACCTACATTTATCCGCCACTAAAGGACCGCAATCTACTTTAAATCAACTTCTTAAATTATTAAATATTTTAAATGAAGCTGTTAAAAAGCTAAGCCCACTTTTTTAAAATATAATGAATTGCGGTAGAAATTATTAGTAATACGGTAATATTTAGAGCTAATTCAATACTGGTTCCGTAAAACGTCTTTTTACGGAATAAAACAAAAGGAAAATATTAATTGCAATTCTAAGCCACTTGTTTTAATTTAGTCGCAATACCAAGAATGTATTTATTTATACTCAGGGAGAATGAATATGTCGAGATTATTTTTACCGTTTCTCCAATTCCACCAGTTGGGGCCCCCGGTATGCTCCTCCGCTTTAATAAAATCAAATAATACTGCAATCTCGTTGGCTCTTAAAAATTACGTTTTTCGACGCGATTAACGCTGCTGCGAGGACGCAAAAAATAAGACCGCCTCGGTTCCACCCCCCCCCCCCTTAGCTTGACGGGGTTAAGGCCTCAACGTGTCCGTCGATAGTCTCGACATATTCATTCTCCCTGAGTATAAATAAATACATTATTGGCAATACCTTAAAACAAAATTGAAAATCACGCCATATTTTTACAGCGAGTTTCCTAAAAATTTATTATTTTTAAAAACTTTTGAAAAGTGAAATTATTTGTTAAAATTATTTCTTAAATTATTTTATTTTAGTTAATTATTATAACCATATTGAATGAAAAATAATTTTGATAAATGAATCAGTCAATTTAGACAATATTGTTGTCACTGCCAACTTAAACTTCAAGTATTCGGACACTCGAAAACGTTGAGTTGGCTGCAGATACGGGTTTTTACAAAAGCAGAAGAAAACTTACGCCGTTTTCATAAAGAAGCAAGCATCGTGGTCACAAACCATAGATAAAATAACTTCGTATATAGATAGGAAACTCTATGTTGTAGAGGTGACTCCGAATAATATTATTTGTTGAAGTTCGCACTTCTCGAAGTCCGTACCATTGAGTTGGGAATATTAATCTAGAGATCCAATCAAATCTGCTCCCCGCGAAACAAGTTTTTGAAAATAACGAATGACGAGAAAACGTTATCATATGACCCGTGGCGCCATCCATTATTTTTGAAAAAAAAAAATTTCTGCGGAAAACGCGTCTTATTTGAACGAACCATTGAGCGATAGACGGCGCCACGGGTAGAATGATAAAGCTTTCTCGTCATTTGGGAGCAGACGGCAGTATTCTAATTTTTTAAAAACTTGTTTCGCGAAATACTGAAATCCGACGTTTTGATTGGACCTCTATATTAATATTCCCAACTCAATGGTCCTTACTACTCTTAGCTCCGCGTAAGCCTTGGCTATAAACATTGCTTTTGCTTTAATGTTTCAGCTTGGATTAATAACATAAACTTATATTTTTAATCCAAAATCCCTGGCTTCCATAAGTTATGACTTATACGAGCTTCGGATAAAAAAAGTATGATGAATTATAATTATATAGCTTTGGTTATTAATCCAAGGTTAAGGTATGTTAAAACATTATTTAAATGATACTAAAATTGGCTGAATGTATAGTAATATTAGACAACTAGTATTATAATTTATACAGATTTTAGTTATTCCCTTGATATTTGGGGAAAAGTAGTATTATTAACAATATTCTGGGCCCAGGCTCTTAATTATTTCAAGTTATAAAAAAACATATGACTTTCTATTACGCATACGCAAACCTTGGATTAAGAATTTGCTTCCCAAAAGTGGGGTGGCGGAGTGGTTAGCACTTTCGTCTCGCAGCAAGAGGAGCCGGGTTCGATCGCAGCTGGTGGCACTGGGTGAAAATCCAGAACCACTCCTTCTGCGTAGAGTTTGTAAATTATCTCCTAACTGGTTAAAGGGGTTTTCCAACGAGATCTTCGGTTTCCCCGAGGGGTAAGACAGTCTCAGATAATCTGTAAACCGAATTCGTGCATTTAGCACTGTTAAAGGTACATATTTTCAAGAGTTCGCGAGTTCCATTTAGCACTGTCAAAGGAACGGCAGTGTACACCGAGTTCGCAGAGTGTCTTACCCCTCAGGTTTCCCCTTCCCATAAAAACTTACTTAGGTTAACGGTAATAGTAAGTGTAGGGAGCTGACGGTTGGCTCGCGTGGCATGAAGGGCTTGCCACCACCCTCCTACGCATTGTAACCCGGCCACCTGTTACTTGATCACGCACAAGCAACATTGCTTATGTGGTCGAAGGTGGTGCCTTGGGTATTAGCTCTATTTAAAATAAAAAAGGCTTAAGTGAGCTAGGTGTATTAAAAGTACTTTTTTCGTGTACTGAAAGCAAATTTAAAATAAGCTCAAAGAAATAGAATTCAGTAAAGATTTCTAGTTGGTTTTACCAGCTATTTCTTGTATATTTGAAGGTATTTACCTTTATAAATAAGTGTATTAGCAAAAACGCCGACTTTAATTCCTACATAATTTCTACGCTCTTGAGAACACAGCCAACTGGCGCAGTCACTAGATGTCAGGGCAATCTCGTGAAAGTCAGTTGCCCCATTGAAGTTTCCTACCTATAAACGAAGTTATTTTTACCGTGTATTTCCATTTAATTTTGAAGCAGGGAAATGCGAACATCACAAACTGCTGCTTGGTTTTGCGCTTGTTTCAGCCTACTTCCAGGAGCTAGTAGGCCACACTCATCGTAGGAAAATGGGGAAAAAACTGTCATACTTCTCAACTCCCCCCTACAACTCTTTCAAATATTTTCATAACCTTTTGAAATACCCTGTATATTATCTTTAATTATACGAACTTCATCTACATCATACTGTCCTCTGTTCCACCGTCTTCTCAACACTCTCTCACGGCCAAAACGCCACGACGGAGTACATCGACGCAAAAATATTGTATTACGCCTAACGTTGATTTTTTTTGGACGACGTTAACCATCGGGGCGTTTAGGTAAGTGTAACGAGCATAGGTCGGCAAGTCTTTTGGTCTCCAGTCTCCACTGGAAGATTTAGTCTCTGGTCTTCAGTCCTCCAGCCTCCACTGGAAGATTTAGTCTCCAGTCTCCAGACCTCTACCAGAAAGTTTGGTATCCGGTCTCCATTCCTCCATCCTTCACTGCAAGATCTGGTTTCCAATCACTAGGGGTCCATTGGAGTATGTGGGTTGAACTTTAAGCCTATGCCGATGAGATGGTTTGTAAGACTAATCCATTCCTAACAGCCCGGCGACGGCGGAGAATGCTCGAAATCGGAGCATTCGGTAATGTAAAATGAAAAAATAATAATTTGAATATGTACCAATTTTAAAAAAATATTTTCCCTATCTAATTATTTAAAAAGTAACTATGACCACTTATTGAGCGCCGCATTATTGTTCCGTTCCAAACGTGACTAAGAAAACCAGCGGGAGCCTGCGCAGGTATATGTATCAAACATTCAAGCTAATAGAGATGGACACTTGTGGATTTTCTCGTAGACGTGTCTTACAAATTTTTGATATTATTTACCGCATATACTAAATTATCTACTCTTCTATATGAGTTAGTCGCTGCAACTTCAGTTTGAGGAATGAGATGGCAGAAGCGACTAATGGACGTCCGGTCTCCAGGCACCCGGCCTCCGGAACGACTAGTGGAACGACTAGTGGACCTCCGGTCTCCAATCTCCGAAGCGACTAACGGACCTCCGGTCTCCAGGCCTCCGGAACGACTAGTGGACCTCCGGTCTCCAATCTCCGAAGCGACTAATGGACCTCCGGTCTCCAGGCCTCCGGAACGACTAGTGGACCTCCGGTCTCCAATCTCCGAAGCGACTAATGGACCTCCGGTCTCCAGGCCTCCGGAACGACTAGTGGAACTCCGGTCGCCAATCTCCGAAGCGACTAATGGACCTCCGGTCTCCAGGCCTCCGGAACGACTAGTGGAACTCCGGTCGCCAATCTCCGAAGCGACTAATGGACTTCCGGTCTCCAGGCCTCCGGCCTCCGGAACGACTAATGGACCTCTGGTCTCCAGGCA
The DNA here is from genome assembly GCF_980474605.1 of Leiobunum rupestre. Classification (NCBI taxonomy): domain Eukaryota; kingdom Metazoa; phylum Arthropoda; class Arachnida; order Opiliones; family Sclerosomatidae; genus Leiobunum; species Leiobunum rupestre. Next base: position 51,099,300 of record NC_143385.1, on the reverse strand, counting down.
CTAATTTATACATATAGTTTTAGTAGAACTTTTTTACATTTGCTCCATAAATATGCGAATTTTCATAAAACCGGGTACCCGACGGCGAAACATTTGTGTTTCGACCAAATTATTTCCCCAATTTGTGATAAAATTTAACTAGGAGATTTAATAAGAAAAAAATTAATACAATGACGGATACTCCTAGTCTAGTGGTCGGCATTATCCATCCATAATCCGAGGAAATTTCGGTTATTTTTCAAATAACCACCAAAATCAGTTATTTTTATCCGTTTTCTACTTCTAGTTAATTGTAAAGATAATTTAATTCCGAAAAGTCAAAAACAAATGATACCCTATAAAATAACTTTAAATCTAAAAAAATATATATATATATATTGTTTAATCACTTAAGCTTACTTAGATAGAAAATATATTTTATTTGCAAGTAAGCTAAGAAATGAAGCGGGTCAGATAAATTATTGGAAAACGACTGATGTTTACCTGTTATTTTTTACAATTGATAATTTATATCAGATATTCCTCAAATAAGAATTGGAAAGATAGTTTTTGAGAGATAAACTTTTAAAAATAAATTTATCGTATAAAATAGCAATTAGAACTGAAAAAAAACGTTATTTTTATTCTTCCAATAGATTTTTTCACTTAGAAATGACAATCTAATGAATAGCAAGTTTCAAAAATTATTAGTTCTGATAAATTATCTGTAAATGCCAAAAAAGAATATTTTTTCGTTTTTGCACAATTTCTTTTGCGAAAATGTATTTGAAACGGGCAAACTAGGATAAATTCAATAGTCATAATAAACTTCAAGTTACGTTAACATGAAGTAATACACTTTTTAGAATTTAAGTTCCTCGCTTATTAGTCTTCAACGTGGTGCTTTTTTTTTAATAATATAGTCATCGGCTACTTATATTTTTGCTCATAATTTAAGTAATTACCACATTAACGAGTCTTACCTATCATTCGACCAAATTCCCATATAACAGAATAAGAACTGCAAAGTAGGCGGTTTACAAGAAGAATTCAACAACTATTTTATAAAATGATATAGGCCAGGATCTTAGGAAAGCATTCACATTTTCAAACTCGGTCAGTAGGCGGCGACACTTCTGCCTAAAAATATCTCGAAGCACGGGTCTATACTTAAAATTCTTAAAAATTATCCTTTAGTCAAAGTATAAGTTGTTTTATCGTTAAAGGTAGGTCAGTTTAACCATTTTAACATCACCTTAACCAATTTAATCTTAACCAACACAGCATACTTCTCATAACCAAACTTTACCCCCTAACCTCAAATAACGTAGACAAAATTTTAATGAATCTCTCAATATATGCTGAATTAAAAATAGTATAGTAAAAATTTCCAATATCCAATTTTTAGTTCCTTTATTTTGAACGCTACTTGTTGGTCATATATCTGAAATTTATAACGTGTATTATTTTCATTAGGAATATTAAATTATTTTCATTTTCGCAACTTACGAATTCTGGAGGTGATTCAAACTATGATCTTCCTTGACGCCATGAAGCTTCTTTAGTTCTATAGTTCTTTAGTTCAATTAAAGCCCGACAAAGGGTTAAAAACCCATCACGTCGAGACTTGGAGGTGTGCTAATCGTACAGGACCTAGTACGTAGCAAGGGCCTTCCGGAACTGAGCACGGCCGGAAATGTCCTTTGGGTAATCCGTAAGGGAATTCCACTCCTGTATGGAGGAGGGGAGAAATGAATGTTTGCGGACGGCAAGTCTGAAGCCCGGATGGATCAAAGAGGCGACCCGATTCCCTCTTGGGGGGTGATGCCAGTCAGACAGGACCGCCGAGAGGGGGGCGAGGGCACCACAGGAGCGATAGACCACGCTTTTATGATAATGAGACGCTTAAGACGGCACCGCAAAGCTAAGGTGTCCCATTTGTTGTTCTTGAGCACGTTTGTCATCGACGTACTCCACGCGAATCCAACGCTGGTCACGAAGCGAAGGGTACGCCGCTGGATACTGTCCACCGCGTGGACGCCACTTGCAGTTGATGGGGACCAGACGGCCAGACAGTACTCCAGGATCGGAAGAACATAGGTTTTAACTCCTAGCGACTTCGTCGCGAAGGAGCAGCGGGACAAGTGTCGGCGGATGAAACCCAAGGCCCTAGCTGCTTGGGCAATGACACGGTTGATGTAGGTTGACCTCTCCAGGGTGTCTGTTAAGGTCACTCCGAGATATTTTTGAGAGGAGACTGTGCACGGGTCAGCGCCTTGAAGGACATATTTCACTGAGTGAACTGTCTGACCAACTCTTCGAAGAGAGAGAACTGAGCACTTTGCAGAGTTTAGCGGTAGCAGCCACTGCTCACTCCACTTACCGATAGCGTCGAGGTCGGATTGAAGAGCAACGCAGTCCTGTGTCGAGAAGATCGGCCTGGAGAGTGCAATGTCCTCAGCGAGGATGTAAAGTTAAGAGACGTTGTTGTCTATGATGGCGTTGATGTAGATGATGAAGAAGAGAGGCCCCAGGACCGATCCTTGCGGTACGCCAGAGGAAGCAGGGAGCCAGTCGGAGGTGGCACCGGGGAGTACTACTCGAAACTTCCTGCTCTCGAGGTAAGCTGATAGCCAGTTCAGGGTCCTACCCCTGACCCCGCAGGAGTAAAGTTTGGCCTTGAGAAGCTCATGCGGAACCGAATCGAAGGCTTTTCGAAAGTCAAGGAAAATGATATCCACTCGACCGGCTTGCTCCAGCCCAGAAGTCCAGGCGTCAACCCAGCAAACGAGCTGGGTTTCAGTGCTGAAGCCACTACGGAAACCACGCTGGGACGGACTCATGAGGTTGTGCAGGATGAAGTGAGACGAGATGGTGGACGCACTGACATGCTCGTCGGCTTTGAGGACCCGCGACAGGAGTGCAATCGGACGGTACTCCGTTGGGTCAGACTTGTCTCCACCATTAGGGATCGGCGTGACGTTGGCCCGACGTCAGTCATCCGGGATTTCTCCCGTGTCGTAGGAAAGCTGGAAAATGACAGTCACAGGAGCGGCTAAAACATCGGCACACCCGCGAAGAACCCAGCCTGGATGCCATCTGGGCCCGGAGCTTTTTGTGGTTTGACCTTTGTGAGCATCTGGTGAATGCCTTTGACCGAGTAGTTTATTTCGAACATTGGTGGGGAACGTGGTTCCAGGAGAACATGATGGCGGGCCTATTTGACGATGGCACGATGTCGAGTGAAGGCTCGCGTTTCAGCAGCCGTAGGGTACAGCCGAGAAGAGTTATAGCGTCGCTTCGTGATACGCATAAGGCGGCGATGAGAGGAGCCGACTCACGGGAGAGCCTCTTCATCGGAACATGGGCAGCGATGGCCTGGGTGATGCTAGTAGTGAGTGCGCTCCACGCCTCTGCAATAGAAGTGGTGGATATAAGTTTAACAGTTGCCAGTGACCTCTCCTTAGCAACGAAATCGGCCTTGTTGAAGTCAGGGACGGAACGAGGGTTCTGGGCGGCGGGCGAACCACTCGGATTCAGAGAAGGAGGATGTCGTGATCGCTGACTCCAGGTAGATGGGGGATTGTCGTCAGAGACAAGCGCAAAGTCAAGACTATTGGTGGCCGCGTCCTTGACCCTGGTAGGCTCGGTGACTCGCTGGGTAAAATGAGAGACCAACAGTGTGTGCAGAAAGCTTTAAGCCACTGACGAGTGACTCGTGAGCGTAACCCAGTCAATAGTGGGAAAGTTGAAATCACCGATTATGATGAAGGAATGCACTCTAATTGTTATTGTTATCGTTTTTATTGAATATTTTTTTAGTTTTAACGTCTCAATATGAAGATAATCATTAAAGACACAGTAATTAAAATGCCTTGTTATCCTTAATATTCAGAATTTGGTAGAAATGGAATGCATTTTCCAATTCAAAAGAAACACGAGTAAACTATTTTTAATATAAACTTGGATATTTTATAATTTGGTTGGATACCGAAACGAGTAACGAAGGCGCTCAGTTCCGAATAATGTTAATATAAAACTCTAAGGAGTCCTAAATAGGTTGGCTTAACGCCCAATGTAGATTTTCAGCAGTTGGCGAAAGGAAGCGAAGTCAAAGTGTGACCATAAGTATAGAGCTGCATTAGGTAGTCTGTCATCAGTTACGAAAAGGAAGATTATAAATCTTATTATGCCAAAACGTAGATTCTTTTTATATATTTGGAAAGTTTTACAATAATTTTATGATCTAAGAAATAAAAAATGCCAATATTCCAATACAATATTAATGTTTCTAGTGGTCGGCATTATCCATCCATTATCCGAGAAAATGTTGTATAAGTTTAAAAATTTATACTCCGGGGTATTACCTAAAAGGATAATTTTCGGTCGGTTAATGATATATTTTAGAGAAAAAAATTAACCGAATATAAATTATTTATTTTATTTTAAAAAGTAATAATTTTATTAGATAAGCAAAGCAATTTAATTATTTTTCGTAATCGATTTACGGCCAATATTATTTTTCTAATACGTTTTTTTTCGAATAATTATATTTCATGTAAAATTATATTTAAAAAAAACGAACAATCTTCAGCGATTAGCTGCTCTTTAAATTAATCGTACCAAAAAATATAAAAATATATTCTTTGAAAATATCTTTTTTTACTAGAAAGTGGTTAATTGATAAGACGGATAATGAATGTTTTTTATTCATTAACGGAAATAATCGATAATTTTTATTTTTCAAATATCTTTGTTACGAAAGAACATTTGTGGTATACAAAAAATTTATTCTTTGACAGATTTATCTATACGGATAATAATAGTTTTCGGTTAACCGTACTAAATTGTTTATCCGAATAAAATAACTGAAACAAATGAGGTGATAGACTTCGGATAATTATTCATTATACTAATTACCGTGGAAATTATGGTTTTAAACATTTATGACCTAGGAGATGTTTAGTGTTATTCATTTGGGGAGACCCCATAATATAACTTCGTATAACAAAAGTTGATTTAATGAAATAGGACTTATTTCAGAGTACCTAGTGACATTAAAAAATCAAATTATGTAGTATAGTATAAGTGGTATATTTTAATTTTTATTATTATGTGTATAGTTAATATACATAAAATATTTTAAAGATTAGTAAACTATGAAGTTTTTCTTAAAAAATTAAATTGTTCATTGCTAAGCCACAACGAGCATGCTACCTTCAAACCTCGCATAGAATCCAGATGCAGAAGTCAAATTGGGTAATCATATAATTCAATATAAATCAGTAAAATATTTTCATAACAAAATTTTATTTTTCCTATTTTTTAGATAATTTTAAATTTCCACGTTTCAAACTGTGGCGACATCTGGTTAGACTCCTAAAAGTGGAAATTTGAGCCATCTAAAATAAAGATAAGCATTAAAATCGAACTTCAAAGGGCTTCGTTCTAAACGTTTGTTTTTCTGTAAGCCATTTGAAAATTGGTCAATCGGGGTACATAAAGACAAAGGGGACTTTTACATTTTAATTTCTCCCATTTCAAAGTTCTAAATGGATTAAAACACCCATCAAAGAATGAATAGAAGGGGATTATAAAATCTAAAATAAAGGCTTAGATTCAACCCAGCTCTCGATAATAACTGTTAATTGCCCCATGTTAAGCTTTTGTCTGGAAAACTCCAAGGATTATGAAGGCTTTCGGAATTGAGCTATCGCAGTTCCAAAACCAAGTAAGTCCATTTCAGCGAATTTATTTTTTAAGTTTCAATCATCATTTATATTAAAAATGTTAAAAATAGCGCTCAATTTAGTTTCAAACGTATCGGTTTATACCACTTGGAAAGGTTTTCCTAATACTATTTTATAAATTTAAATAATAGCTCACTGATATTTATTTGTTTAGATACTTGATTTCGCAACTAATTTGGCGATTTTCGAAAGTGTTTTGCGAACTTTGACATTCAAATAAATATCCCCGTTTACTAATTGGAATTTTCTAATTTTAAAATCCTAAAATCGTTGTTAATATTTTAAATTAAATTTTCGAATATTCGAAATTAGTTCAGAATTAAAACTAACTTATTAACAATGAGTATGATAACTACCAAAAATTGCACAATCATAGTTTTTGTCAACCCTCAAGGTTCAAGTGTATAAATATGCGAAAGGTGAAATATATTATTAGCAACAATAAATTTATTTTTAATTCGTTCCCAATCCACATCACGCTTGAAGAGTAAGCTACCTACCCCCAAGACAATCAAATCAACCCATTGAAGCCCACACCGGTGACTTTTTGTTATTTTCCCTAAGTATAAATAAATGCTTGTTAATACATAGTTTGCACCGAAGGGAGGGGCCTATGGTCTCCAAGGAAACTGGGAGGGCGATCAAAAATTCAAACCATTTCGCGCGTAGCTACTAAATAGGTAGCCATTTTGTTGGTAATCTCGTCAAAGCTACAAAACGTATTAGATTTATGCTTTAAAATTTTAAATGGGCCCTAAACAAAGCCAGATAAGATTCTAAGGCCGGGTTATTTAAATAAAATATCAAATTACGACAGAAATATCTACGAAAAGAAGTTAACAAAGCTTATCAAAGTTAGGCCTTTGCGGTCATCCTTTTTATAATTACCTTCGCTATCGAATAAAATAAACAATTTTCGCTCTTCCTTGGTAATTGAGCTACTCGAACAATTTTTAACCAGGCAGATAACCATTTTTAACGTAAAAATAATTTCTTAATCATTTGAAAATAATTAAATCCGCAAACAGACGATTGAAACTGTTAACCCTCCCGTTTTACTAAGAAATCTACACCAGAAAAATGGCGGCAAAGAACCGTTCATTCTTGCTCAAATTAAATATTTATTATTGGTTCTTATATCTATACTTGGAACTGCGTCATTGATGACGTAGGGATGCAAACTATGTATACCAAGGGTGATAAAATTCTGACTAGTTCACAAATCTAAAGTCGGAATTTGGCGTAAGTGACATTCCAAGTGTATTCATAAATATAAATTATAGCTATAAATTAATGTTGAGCTTCATCGTCGCGGTACCGACGTTATCCATCAGATTATACAAATGTTGTACTACATCGTCGCGATACCGACGTTATCCACCAGATTATACAATTGTACTACATCGTCGCGATACCGACGTTATCCACCAGATTATACAATTGTACTACATCGTCGCGATACCGACGTTATCCACCAGATTATACAAATGTTGTAGTCCATCGTCGCGATACCGACGTTATCCATCAGATTATACCAATGTTGTACTCCAATATCGCGATAACGACGTTATCCATCAGATTATACCAATGTTGTACTCCATCGTCGCGATACCGACGTTATCCATCAGATTATACCAATGTTGTACTCCATCGTCGCGATACCGACGTTATCCATCAGATTATACAAATGTTGTACTCCATCGTCGCGATACCGACGTTATCCATCAGATTATACAAATGTTGTACTACATCGTCGCGATACCGACGTTATCCATCAGATTATACAAATGTTGTACTCCATCGTCGCGATACCGACGTTATCCATCAGATTATACAAATGTTGTACTACATCGTCGCGATACCGACGTTATCCATCAGATTATACAAATGTTGTACTACATCGTCGCGATACCGACGTTATCCACCAGATTATACAATTGTACTACATCGTCGCGATACCGACGTTATCCACCAGATTATACAATTGTACTACATCGTCGCGATACCGACGTTATCCACCAGATTATACAATTGTACTACATCGTCGCGATACCGACGTTATCCACCAGATTATACAAATGTTGTACTCCAATATCGCGATAACGACGTTATCCATCAGATTATACCAATGTTGTACTCCATCGTCGCGATACCGACGTTATCCATCAGATTATACCAATGTTGTACTCCATCGTCGCGATACCGACGTTATCCATCAGATTATACCAATGTTGTACTACATCGTCGCGATACCGACGTTATCCACCAGATTATTCAAGCAACGTCACCCGATAATGCTGTTTCAGGTTGATTCTTTCAACGCTGAGATATGAATTTGCCGGTTTCAATAACATTACCGCCATCTATCGGTTTAAAAAATTTAGCAATGAATAAGGCACTGTGATCTTAAAATAAGTCTCGCGCAAAAGTACCATCTTGGCCAATAGCGATAAAATAAAAGCGCGTGTCAAAACTATTGAAGTTGACTGTATTTGTGATATTTGAAAATACATCAACATTATTGAAACTGGGGAATTAAATAATTTGTAAGATATTACAAAAAGGTATAGGCAATCAAAGTAGAGTTAGAATCGCACATTGACTGAAACATGAGCAATCCGTTGTATGCTAATACAATGAGACATCCGAGGTGTTTCCCCCAGATTTTGTTCAAAGTCGGGGGTTAAGTAGACCTTCATGTACCTTGAGAGCTCCTAAATGGAAAATTATTTTTGCCATGGCAACCAAAAATGATTTTCACAACTCAAGTTTAAACTTTCTCTACGTAAAATAGCATGGTAAAATCACGGCAAAACAATTGGTTAAAATTGGGTAAAATTGATAAAAATGGGTAAAATCAATAAAATTCGGTAAAAATCGTAAGGGTTTACAATCCGTTTACATGTTGTAACCCGGCCACCTGAATTAAAGGGGAACGGCCAAGCTTTTCCAAATATCGCCTGATTTGCATATCAAAAGATCAACAAGACGTTCAATATGCTTTCGCGTACCTTATTTTGTCTTGAAAAAATAGTTTTTGGCCTTAACAGTTGAAACGCAAAATAACGCCAAGTATTTGGGTTTCAATTTTCGCCGCCATCTTAAGGTGTATCGCCAGCGCCAGCAGCACCTTTGTGAGCGATTTGCGAACTATCCTAAATTTTAAAATCGCGCAGTTTAGGCTTAGGTCTCGTATAACTGGAACGCGCCGCGCGTGCAAAACAAATCTTTCGCGTCTTCAGCAGCGCACGCTTTTACGATGTTTTTCTGTCTCGCCGATTTCTCACCAGGGCTGCGTTCAGAAACGCTCACCAGTGAGTCCGCTGAGTCACCGCTGACACCGGTGTTTTACTGAATGGCATTTTAATTTCGAGTATTGACGTCACGATAGTCATCGGTGAGACACCGAAGTCACCAAAAGAGATAGTCGGTTTTTCCGATGACTGACGTCATTACTGACGTAAAACTATTATAAAAGCTACGCCATTTTAAAAAACATAGATGACTGAATAAAAGCGTTCAGCAACTTACGACGTCATTACGACGACAAAGCTCATCGGTGGAAAATATCAAATCAATCGGGTTTTTTCCGTTGACTGTTTCTGAACGTATCGCGGTGGACGCGCGCTTTCACTTTCCCAAAATTTCTTTATTTTATTAAAAATTAACCACTTAATATTTGTTTATGCGGTTTTCGCCATAAATTTTAGTTTTTAACGGGCTATAGGGCTATCTATCTGGTTAAAGCTTGACCGTTCCCCTTTAATGGCTTTAAAAGTCGCTTGATGACTTAGGCCTAAGGTGGTGTCTTGGGTATTAGCCTAGCTGATTATTATTACTATTATTATAATTATTATTATTATTGAAGGTCTACTTAACGCCCTCGGGATGTCTCCTTGTCAGTTCGGTTGTAAGTCCAAGTCGGAGCTAAGCGAAACTGTCAGTGTCGAAAAACGGTTTTGTAAGAAAATAAACATTAATACAGTAGGAAGTGTTATTCTTAACGGTATTACGTTACTTATGCTACCCTCTAATAATAAATAAAAACGAAGATGTTTAATAATGTAAGTTCACGAATGCGTGAAACTCCGATTGAAGTGAGCTAATATTGGCCTGTAATTGTCAGGGTCGGGACAAACCGTGAAAACCATTGAAATAAATTGAAAGAAAATATATCTGGTATCGCAGCTGGAAACGTAAATTACAACGTTTTGTTGCATTTTATCTTATGAGTAATAAAAAGTCGTGGGAATCTCAACGCTCTAACGGGCAAATAGGCCAAGTTAGAATCGACCCTAGCGGTAATAATAATAGTCTTTTATTGGTGCAATATATGTACCGTAATTAGGCGATTAAGTTACATTTGATATTTATGATTCAGTCTTTCAATGTTTTGTTAAAATATTTGTTAATTATTTATGTTCGTGGGAAGAGTTGAGCGAAGCGAGTCGTGCCTACGCGCAAAGCTGTTTGAGAGCAAGACACAAGAGTCAAGCAAGTCGATATACCTTACTTTTAAAATAAATTCGAAATAAGAATGCTCGAGTATTCCTACATTAGGCTGATTCAATACTAAATTTTTCTGAGTATTTCTTAATATTCTTTTAATGCAATTTCATTTTAAGTTTACTATATTCGTCTATAATATTGTTCCATAAGTTTGTCACTGTGGGGAATATTTTACTGAGAGCTAGTAACGGAGTGACGTCATCACAAAAAGAAAATCTCCCCCTAGCGATACGCTGTCAAAGGCTACGTGTGACGCGTTAGCAAGCGGAAGCAAAACGGCGATGGAGCAGCGCTGGTAGCGCAGTCTGTCTTGTGAAGAGCTCTCAGTGACACTTTCGCATGTGAAGAATAGGACGTGTCACACTTATGTAACAATATTATACACTTATCTATTTACACAGGGTGTTTCAAAAGGTTATGCAAAAATTTTAAGGATTTGTAGAATTTGAGTTGAGAAGTATGCCTTTGATTATTATTAAACAAAGTATCACTAGATGGCGACAGTGCTACCGCTCCCAAATAATAAAGCGTTAGTGGTCTAGCCTTGTAATCGGGTTAGGTTAGTAGGCTGTCAGTATAAATTAAAAGTCGATGGTATGCTCTTGTTACAGAATCGTTTGAATTTCGGAAATAGGGCTAGAAAAATGCCAAATTATCATTCGTAGGTAGGGAGCTACCTTAAATTCATCCCGAATTTTAATAATGATTATGTGGCCCTTTAATGGTTAAATAGCGTTAAACTTGAAAAACCGAATGGCCACTCACAGGGTTGCCACAAAATTTTCAGATTCAAATTCCCTGTTTTCCCTGACCATTTTAAGAGATTTTCCCTGACTTTTTAAGGCCAAAATGTTTATTTTATATTTTACTTTTATCAAAAGTTAATAAATTTAAATGGACTTATATTTTAGTAAAAAGGTTATTGCGCTGTTGAAAAAATTAGCCAAACTTTCAAGGAAATAAATGATAATCAAAGAATTTGTAAAATTACCTTCTAAACGTGTCAAGAAAAAATCGAATTCCCTGATTTTTCCCTGACCTTTTACAAATTTTTTAAAATCCCTGAATTTTCAAGCCCATTTTTAAATTCCCTGTTTTTATACTGATTTCCCTGTTTGTATACTGATTTACCTGTTTTCCCTGAAGTGTGGCAATCCGGTTTCAGAATTATTTATACTCAGAGTTCGAAATTAGCATTAGCCAAAAGACTTGGCGGATTCTTAAATTTAAAAATTAGATTTCAAAACAGCCTGAAAATGAGATTATATAGTGACGCTTTCTTGCATAGCTAATAGCATGGACACGGTAAACAAATGTTCAGGAAATGTTCAGCAAATTTGAAAAATAATTTATCCGTTGTCACGCACCGTTATGGATATTTTGGAACCAAACGAGCCATTGGCTCACTGATTTATTTTTATTATTTTCGATTTCGGTGCAAAATTATGGTAACATTATGGTGATGGGGAATCGCTGGCCGCCTGGGCAGTTTTATATTATCTTTAACTTTATCAATGGCCCACCGCTATAGTTTCGTTTCGGTTAGTATAGTCTAAAATTATATTTCATTGATCGCGAGTTCTACTTTAGCTCAAATGTAATTATTCGTCCTGCTCGATTTCAGAATCCGAATTTGGCCCAGCATCTGGACTAATTGCAATTCCGCATTATCCATAATGCTGACTAGGCAGAAGCCTTGGGGTTCGGAACTTTACCAAAAGGTAATGGGCCTAAGACGACGCAATGGCGGTAATGAAGCTTAAGCCTAAGGACCCGGGAGATAGATAACCTGCCAATGACTAATTGCCCACCGGTTGACAATTGTTACATTGAGAAAACGAGTAAATTTTACAAAAGTAGGAGTTACTTTGTATTTGAACTTAGGTAGGACATATCTGTTTCCTACATAGGTAAAAACGGCGCTTAACGCGCGTACCGCACGATATCTCTACAAATAACTCCATTACGCTATAGATGGCGCGCATGGCTGCCTTTGACGAGGTCCTTGACTTTGAAAATATTAGATTTGTCGCGCTCCAGTGATCCCCGCAGCATTTTATTATGTCACCAATTAGTTACGCGCCCTCCTTTTATTAACCGTAATTAGGCCTAATCAAATTTATCCCGTTATCAGATGAGCTTAACCAGAGGTATTTTTTGCTTTATTTACCCAATTTCCTCCGTTTTATTGATTTTACGCCTCAATTGATTGTTGATTTAGGCTCATTTAGCGTTTTCCGCGACTATCTTTGGCTTTGGAGAGACTGGAAATAGGCCTTGACGCCCCAAAGTTGTTTTACAAATCATACTCTCTTCTGCTTCGTTCTAAGTCTAAAGAGACTGTCGCTGCTAGGAATTTAACGCCTCTAGAATAAATATTATCAGAAGTCTATGTAGATATTTTACGAGATAAGTATTAATTATGCAAATTCAAACTTATGACAGATTCTGTAGCTATTCAAATGTAAAAAGATTCTTTTAAAGATGGCGGCTTACGAGAATCCCACAACGTTGACAAAAATATTATTTTTACATGATTTCACGACAATATATAAAGGGAGAAAACATTTTATTTATAATTTTAAAGGAAATATTTCATTAATTTACCATTCTGTATTATTTGAAAATAAATATCATACTGTTTATTTTCTTCAGCTGCCATTGTTATTTATAATTACCCCCCCCCCTTTCTTTTGACAGAACTCGTGAGAAGAGATTACGTCACTTCAAGGGCAGAATTCTTAGAATTTTTACGCAACCCTAGTGGCAGAAATGATAAATTCTTTGATCCATCATAAATATGGAAGTTCATAGCGAACTGCTTTTAAGTAACCCACAGTGTATTTTTTCAATACATTTAAAGGGCCACAGAATAATATGAAAAATTAGGCCCGAATTTCAGATTTGAAGTAATGTGCGCGTTAATTTAGTACTTAGCTGGTGATTTTTACCTTTTATTATAGGTAAAACTTTAGTCGGTATTTCTGACTCTGCGGTTTAGAGCCGGCGAATCTATATTTTATTTATCTACATTTTACATACTGCAATAACAACTCAAAAATTGTAAATTTTACAGATTTTTCTTTGCGAGTTTGAGTGACTGGACCTTAAATTGACAAGTGGTTGTTAAATAAATAGAAAATTTTATCAGAAACGAATGCAGACTTTTTAAAAATTATAACGGAAGTGGTTTATGTTAAAAGTTTTCCGAATTTGGATATCCTAAAAAAGCTCCAAAGGCGTATTACACAATTTCGATATATCCGAAAAGCTTTCTAGATGGCGCCACCATCGCCAATGTTTCGTTTTCATCATATTAGGCCTAACGCATCCATCGTCTTTCGCGCCGCTGATTTTTCCGGTTCAGCGGTCACTAGCAAAAATCCATCATTAGAAGCTCGAAAACCCATCATTTAATAAGATTTGATCGGCGGCGACTCGTGAGATCGCGCGTCGCCAGTGAGAGTGTTCCGAACGCGAGCGCCGCCTGGGGCTCTCATCTGTCAATAAAAATCACTATTACCGCCGAGACAAGCCGAGCTAAATCGCGTAAGCGCCCTCTAGGTGTGGCGGCTAGAAATAATATTTTCTATAGTCTCTTCTACGGAGTAATATTTTTGGTAATAAAAAGTGTTTGGAACTATTTTAGTAACGCTTGTAAATGTGAAATTTAGGTCAATAATTTTCATTTTAAGGGTCATTTTTTTCATCGTTTTTATGGCGTTTTCACGAATTAGATACAAATTAAATTATGTTATGCTGGTTGGGCAGAAATAATTAAATTCATAGGGGTTTTAATTTAATAAATTTAAGAATAGCACTTGAATTTTATAAGGTTAATGTGAGGTCACTATTCTCGCTGGGGCTTGGAATAAATTGTTTGAAATTATGGAAAAAAATATTAATTTGTGAGTAGAATGCAACAATACTTCAAAAGAATACGAGAAATAACATATTCTTTATAATCTGAAATGGTAAGCCTCTCATTTTCTAATTTCATTTAATAAATGCCAAGCAAATATCTGTAATGTAATATACATTTTAGTTAATTTATAGTCTAACTTGACGATTTTAATTTTTGTCGGAAGAATTCTTACTAATCTTTCAATAACAGCAAGAATTCGCACCTTTTTTCGGTTTGAAAAAGCGTCAATTCGATACCAAAAAAATATTGAGATTATTTGGATAATTATTATTAAATAGTTGATTCAATTATTGAATGGTTAATTAATTTCCTTGGATCATATTTTTGAAAATGTTAACAAAAAATTTAGAATCTGCAGCTGGATTACGTTCCGTACTCAATATGATTCTCACACAGTGTCAGTGACACTCACGGTGACCTAGTTGAGGTTATTTGAATTACAAAAGCATACAAAATGTTGGGAAATTAGACCTCATCTACTTTGTCCCTACCCGTTTTTTTTAAAGAGATTAACCATAAATTTCTAGAAGTTTGAACGACAACGTCGAGAGTACCTAGACGTTCGCAAAATTAAATTATTTTAAAATATGTTGACGAACTTACAATAAGAATATTTATAGATTTTATATGTTCTTGCTAAACCAGGGTACACGATAAGCAAAATACAAATTTGTACAATACTTAAAGGAAAAGTCCAGGTTTGGTAAAACTTGGATCTATTTGAAAGATCATGTTTAAATAAACTCAAAAATATCAGTCGTAAAATGGTATCTTTTTTAAATGACAATAAATTAATTTTTAAACGAGCGAAATTTACCGCCAAGCGATCTGCCATTTTTTGTTTCGGGTTGAGGTTTTAGGACTTTAATCACGCGCTGTTCGCGCTATAACAGGCTTTAACAGCGCTCTGTTCCCCGCGCGCGCTTGCTCCGCGTGCGGTCTGCGGAGGGAAGGCGAAAGAAAATGGCAGCTCGCTTGGCGGTTAAATTTCCCTCGTTTAAAAATTAATTTCTCGTCTTTAAAAAAAAGATACAATTTTGCGACTGATATTTTTGAGTATATTTAAACATGATCTTTCAAATAGACCCAAGTTTTACCCAACCTGGACTTTTCCTTTAAACGCTCCACTTGTAATGTTGTTAGTATTGCCAAAGATAATTTAAACTCGTACCCTAGATTCGAAATCACTCTCTCGCGCGTTGCCGATAGCGTTTACCCACTTCCCGCCGGAACTCAGAAAAAATTCGCTCCATGGTTTGCGCCTTACCGCAAAAACGGCCCAATAGGATCTCATCTTAGTGACGTCACGATGTTCGTTAGCAACGAAGTTACCAACCTTAGCCCTTAGCAACCACAGCGTATCGAGGCAACCTTTTATAGCCTAAAATTTACTAACCTTGACCACGGCCAACTTGGATCCCGCGCTATATAGCCCGGCAGCGCGTGATCGAAGTTGGCCGTGCCGCAACCGATGGAGCCCGATTTTTCTGAGGTCACGTGCCGGAAGAGGGTAAACGCTTCGTAACAAAAACGTCAATGGGAAAGCTCTCAGTATTCGAATCTAGGGTACGAGTTTAAATTATCTTTGGTATTGCCCAAACAACAATATTTTCTTCGAGTACCCGGGTTTACCGAAACTCTTTTTCAAATTATTGACCGATTTCAAAATTACGTTTTTGCGCGTGACAGTACCTTTACACTCTGAGGTATAGTAGGCTTATTTACCCGCTTTAATACCCTAACATGGCAGCGTATTTTCACCTGCAAAATGAATTTTAAGATCTCCCAATAACGATTTCACTTAGGTTGTACGAGGCTTAGGGGAGTTGAAATTTAAACCACTTCGTACCAATTTATCAAGCACGGTGCTAAAAAAAGAACAAATGTACCATAATAATTATCTATCGATTTGTGTCGTATGAAAATGGAAATAGGCAGTATTTTTATTTAAACACTATAAATTTAAAACGACGTGTCACATATACGGTCGACAGAAATATTGCGTCTTCTTGATGTTATAGAATATTCAACGAGGTAAATATTAAAGACATAGGCCTAATGACTTTTTTCTTTGGATCTGATTCACGAAAGATGGCTCTTTGATCTGAACCTAACAAGAGATTTTTTAAAAATTTGGCTTTTCCAACGAGACAACAAAACAATATATATTAAAACCATTTAAATTAATGAAATATTGGTTCTAAAAAAGTAAATAACATCCCAAATTTCTTATAACGCAACAGTTTAATAATTTAATAATAATAATAACAATAATCAGCTAGGCTAATACCCAAGGCACCACCATAGGCCTAAGTCATCAAGTGATTTTTAAAGCCATTAATTCAGGTGGCCGGGTTACAATGCGTAGGAGGGTGGTGGCGAGCCCTGCATGCCACGCGAGCCAACAGCTCCCTACACTAACTATAACCGTTAACCTCTACACTGCCATATTTTATTATGGTATTGATTCTCGAAAGTTAAAACTGTGTCGTTGCCCAGGCAACGGGGTCCACTTAAGAGGGGACCAAATGATCGGAATTGTCGAATTAAAAATGTTATAAATGAACTAAAGAAATTTCCCATACAGGGGCCTTTATAATAACTTAGGCAACGGTTTAAATGTTTGGAGCGCTTTGCTTAATCTCACCTTGGATTAATTAACGCATAAGGATATTCCGCTCTCGCAGAAATTTACCTCGCTATCGGAAAATCGAGTGCTAATGGCGCTCTGTCGGGATAGGTAGGCGTAATAACGTTTGCGCAAGCGCGTAAAACGGAGCACACATTTTTCAACGTAAATTACGCCATCACCCGTTCATATATCTACTTTCATGTTGTACGCGAAAATTAGTTCGAAAACTAAACGCCAGGTGTCCCAACTTTCTAAATCTATTCTGTGCCCTGTTTTTCACGCTTGCGCAGATATAGTTTTGCATTTTCTCGCCGCTAGAGCGCTATTAGCGTAGATTTTCAGGTTTTTTGCTAAACCGGAATAACCCAGTGCGTTAATTAATCCAAGATTTAACTATTGTCGCATGTTATAGGTGTAATCATAAGCCTATCAAAAGGTCCAAATAAGCAAAGGTCTAGGCCAAATTTTTGACGATCACATACCCGTTAAGACGTAGGAATTCAAAATCTGCCCCTCCTAGTGGTAATTTTCTCAACTAGGCATTTCCCCAAATGAATTTCGCGCATTGCATGTTGAATGCGCAGAAGGCGTGCGCAAACGTTTTTAAACTTAAAACCC
The DNA here is from genome assembly GCF_980474605.1 of Leiobunum rupestre. Classification (NCBI taxonomy): domain Eukaryota; kingdom Metazoa; phylum Arthropoda; class Arachnida; order Opiliones; family Sclerosomatidae; genus Leiobunum; species Leiobunum rupestre. The sequence goes on along the minus strand of NC_143385.1, from coordinate 51,081,887 downwards.
GGCGGGAGAAATCTCCGCTGCCAGCCCTTAGCACCGTGGCCGAGGCTTATTCACAATTTTATCACTTTCAAATTTAAAATGAACACTTATCGTTGCAAAATGATTCATCAGAACCTAAAAGTGGCTTTTAGAAATAAGAGAACTTGTTTCTGAAGGTATTTATTTTTCAAATTTGAGATTTAGACGCGTTTTTGTGGCATTTATCAACCCGAGCGTGGCTGCTCTGCCAAGTAAGATAATATTTTAGATGTAGACATTTTTAAAACGAAGATGGCGCTACTGCCCTATCGTCGTGCGTTCATTTTCTTATTTACAGGACAACGCCGTTAACATGGGTCCCTATGGTAGACTTTTGCTTATGGGGACCTTATGAATTATGATAGGCTTATGGTGTAATAGTGGTTTTAGTAGAATATTTTTGCTAAATGCAAGGAAAAAATAGGTTATTTTTTTAACATTCCGTCTAGATGTTTCTTAAACCGCTTATGAAAAGAAAATAAACCGAATTATCGTTCACGAACGGTCTTACATCATCCTCGTTTGAGTAAATAAATACAATAAAAGTTTAAAATGACTATGCACGGTCTAATGGGCTTAATAAAGTAGTCAAATAAAAAAAGAACTTTGTTGGAGTAATTTGTCCGATAACCACGGCATTGTATTCCTTTGTCTAAATTATGGTTATTTGTTCCGCAATTCTCTCAACTTCATAACTCAATCCTCAACGCTTTCAATTTTAGCCACCAGGGGGGGCGTGCACTCGTAACCCTTCTGCTCTCTCTTTTGTCAAGTGGAGACGCGAAAATAGATTCTTAATGGCGCCGGTAGGTGGCGTGGCCGACACGCGATTCGCTACGATTATCTCGACGCGGAGAGCCCCGACTATTGAGGTAATAAGGAAGTTCCGGTCCGAAACCGGAAGGAACTTCGGTAATTGGCAAAGCATTTTGGAAGATTTATCGGCCATACGTGATTGATAAAACGTTTTTTGCAGCACCTGCGACCAGAGCTATTATTAGAAGTGTATCATAAATCTCTTAGTAGAAACTCCTCTTAGGCTACTACAAATAAAGTTATTCGATTGAAACATCTAACTTAACTGCTTTATCTAAAATTCGCGACCGAAACAAATCCAGGTGGCGCTGCGGTTGCCACGCTTTTCCGAGGTTACGCCTATGATCTATCGTCTGCTATTGTAAAATTAGATAAAAATGCCTAAAATGACTGCCTAAAACCATAAGTTTAAAATTATTTTTCATGTTAGTGTTCCACTTCATTATTTTTTTGCGTATCAAATATTTCTAGATTGACCACATTTCCCTCACCAGAGTCTCATATTTTATAGGGTATGACGTCAATTCCACCTCAGTCACCACATAGCTATGAGTTGAAATTTCGATTAACTAACACACTTATGTAAATAAATATAGACTTATGCAATAGCAGAGGGAAATTATGTGTTATAAATAAATTCACCGGACTTGTAATTTTTCCATACATATATCGTCAGGCGGAAATTATTCAGTCTAGATATTCATAATAAAACGATTGACCTTCGCTAAGAATGTATTTATTTAGACTTAGGGCAAGTAGCATGTACCTCTACCAATTTTTTTATTTGTTTTTGTATTAATAATGGTAACTTTAAAAAATACCAATTTTCGCAATGAGGAAAAATTTAAGATGGCGCCACTTACAAGTATTATTTTAGTTAAGCTAAATCCACCAATGGCAAAGCGGGATAAAGGTTATTGTCATTTCCGCTTCTTTTCTAATGTGCAATGAAAAAGAGTGACCTTTCACCCGCTGTCCCGTAAGGAATCGCGTTTTAGATGCTTAGTTTAGTCTAAACCTTTATTCTGTGCTTCGCGAGTTCTTTACTACCCATTCTTTTATTAAACAATAAATAACGAATTGACGACTTTGAAGCTTTGATGGAAATGGGCGATCTCGACCATTGAATTGGGAATAGTACCGCTAGAATTACAATTTCAATCTGCCTTCCACCAAAACAAATTTTTAAAAATAGGGTACACTATCATTTATCCTATGAAAATGACTTTTCCCAATATTCCACCTTGAAAGTGATAGATGGCGCCACGGTAATGATAGAGTTGACGGCTGAGTCCGCCGAATCAAAATTTCAGAATTTGTTTCGCGAAACCACGACTCCCGAACGCGCCTATGTAATTCTTGCAGTACTGTCCCAATTCAATGATCTCGACCTTCTACGTGGTGATCGTTACCTTCGATGGGTTTTTGTCGAAAATAAAATATTATATTTTAAAGGGAATATAACCTCAGGTTTTTTGGTGTGGAACACCAACACTTCGACCATTTCCCGCTCCCTCCTATGGCTTCCAGATATTTTTGGCGCTGTTTAGTGATTTCCCGCCTAAATTGTTAACATAAAAAACCTGAAAAAAGACTTAAAAATAACAAATTGACCCACAAAATGGTGATCTTAACTTTCAAAAACATTTTGGGAACCACCGTTCTAAATAGATTTAGATTGGGAATTATATTAAACGTTTCTTGAAATTCGAAAATATTTAATAAGCGAACAATATTGTACAACATTTTGACAGAGATGGAAAGAACGTAGGTGACACTGCTGACGATGACACAATCCCTCGAAACCTCCGTTAAAAATATTGGCGCGATTTGAAACATTGGAAGAATAATGACAACACTCAGATTTGAGATTAGTCTTCGGTTGGGAAGTACTTGGTCATGCCGAAGATGCCGTTGTTGCGAGAACCCTTGTCCAGACTCCAAGGGTCGTAGCTGGTCGGCCTTCTCGCCTTCGAATCGACGCTTCTCGTGTTCAACATCGGGCCTTGGCCTACGAAATGAAACCAAATTCCACGAATTTGTTATTCAGGCGTGACAGGTTTCCTTAATTATTTCGAATAGGATAATGTTTGTGGAAACCTATCTCCTAATATTTGGTCATAATCACTTAAAAACATTCGCAAAAATGTACTTACAATCACTTTAAACAAGAACTAATTTATTGAGCGGAGCGAGCGAAGCGAGCGTAGCTCTCTTAGCAGCGAGTTCTATGGGAAAGTTTTGTCCGTCCGTCCGTCCGTCCGTCCGTTAGTAAGTTTCAAAGGAGGGGGGGCGCAAGATAAAAAGGCATGGTATGATCGAGCCACGGGTTGCGAGAGAGAGAGAAAGCGAGAGGGTAGGGGGGGGGGGGGCGCTCGGCGGGGATAGGAGCGAGTTGTACGGGAACGTTTTGTAGAGAAGTAGAGGGGGATGGGGGCTCTGATAATTCGCAGAAATTTCGCAATATCTCGAAAACAGTAATTGATGAGGGGAATCCCTTCGAGGATAAATTGCAATTTGTAGTTAGTAAATTGTTTCGAAATATTTGAAATTATTTATAAATTAATAGGAAATAATAAAAGTTATTACCTTAATTTCTTTAAATGTGTATTCAATATTTGAATTATTTATATTGTCGCTAGCTCGTTCCGCTCAGGTTTTTGTCAAAAATACCCGTTGGGGGTTTTGTGACGCCCTAGTGTATACATAAATTAGTTCTTGCTTTAAGCGATTTTTCCATTTTTTAAATCGTTTACTCTCCCTTTTGAGAAAACAAATGCATTACATAATTCATTTTAAAATACATTAAGAGGGAAATAATTTCATTTCCCCAGTCAGGTCGGAGTTATAGTAACAATAGCACCTATAAGCTTAGCCATCGCCGATTATTTTTTGTTTTTTATTCGTGATTGTAACGTGTGGGACAACTACAATCCGCTCGTCCACCTGATTAATCAGGGCGAGATATGTGTAACGGCCACTGGCCAACGGGGGGATACGTGGGGACAGGGGTGGAGACACCCGTGGTGGAAGTATTCCGACCACCCGTTGGGTGATTGGTAGTTGTCCTCACACGGCCATCCACAAACTCTGTCTCCCAGACGCTTGGGATTACAGGAGTACGCCACTACTCCCGGCCGCTGATAATTTAGTAGAAACCATATATATAGGAAACGTATATAAAGGTCTAGATAAAATATTTCAAAGGGAGTGAATACGGAGGTGACAGCTAGCAGAAACGCGTAATTTCTGCAGGCTATCCTTATAAGGCGCTATCTATCGGTAAGAAAGCTCGTGCTATCGTCGCGAGAGCCATTGTCTCCTGCTTAAAAATAAAACTAAAGGTCACCGACAGATGGTGTCTAAAGACTACGGCCTGCGGAAAGGTCAAGCGCTTAGTACTAAAATGCTAAGAGAGCTCGCGCTCTTGGTCACGTGCCTTCCTCGGTGTCTGCTAGGTGTCAATTCCGTATTTTATGTTAGGCTTAGACGCTCCGAAATTTATCTAGACCTTTATATACATTTCTTATATCTATGGTAGAAACATACCATAGCGTAGGAGTTTCCTACAGACGGACTTACGACGCGTTTTGTCAAAGGAGTGCAGACGAAAATGTTCTGCTTAGATTTTTTCGAAGAAATTAGGTTTCGTAGAATTACTAACGGTGACTTAAATTAGATTGTTCGTTTGTATTTCTAGTTTGGAAAACAGTTTATCCGATTTCAAAAATACCCGTTTTTTAAATGCACTTTAAATCTAATTTTAAATAAATCGTTTAGTAGAGTCTAAAGGAATTTGTATTACGTCGGGTGTCCCACATGACTACGAAAATTCGCTTTTATATCATTCTATAGAGATAAAGCGAGCGGCAGAAAAATTAAGAACCAAAATGTCTGAGGTTATATTCCATTTGTAGTTGAATAACAATTGGCTCGATTTTAAAATCTAAAAGATTTAATTAATGTGCGACGGAAAGGTTTTCAGTTTAAAAATAGCTTCCTTTCCACGATTTCAAAGTGTTTTATTTATTTTATCGTTTATAGACCCATTCACAAACTGCCTACAGGGAAAAAAACATTTAGGGCAAATCCCTTCGAGGTTCGATTTTAACGTATCCATTCATACTAGATGGAGCTAGTGGGCAGGACATAAATATTTACCGATTTATTACGAAAATAAACTACGAGCGTTATTTTTAGAGATGATTTATGTAAAAACTATAAACAAGTCAGGAAAAATTCGCCATAATATAGAAAATCGGCAAAATTTTATTAGTTTTTTCGCTGGATCAACGATTTCAACATTTCAGCCACTAGGTTCAACTAAACTCAGATATAACTGATTGGAACTAGTTATAAGCTGTGTTTAGCAGACGATTTTTAGGTTTAGATAAAGATGAATATTGACAAACATTTATTTTTCGATTTACATAAAGATATATAAATTAAATTTTTTACGTTTCAAACAGTTGGCTTTATCTTTGAGAACGTTGGCGCAATCTTGTTAAGACTTTGCGTATTTAAAAATCTACCTCTATTGGCTTTACCTCAGCGAATATTGACGCCATCTGGTGAGGCTTCACATACTTCAAAATCTACCTATCGTGGCTTTACATTTACGAATATTGGCGACATCTTGCTGAGATTTTGCGTACTTAAAAATCTACCTCTAATGGCTTTACCTCTGCGAATATTGACGCCATCTGGTGAGGCTTTGCGTATTTAAAAATCTACCTCTCATGGCTTTACCTCTGCGAATATTGACGCCATCTGGTGAGGCTTTGCGTATTTAAAAATCTACCTCTCATGGCTTTACCTCTGCGAATATTGACGCCATCTGGTGAGGCTTTGCGTGTTTAAAAATCTACCTCTCATGGCTTTACTTCTGCGAATATTGAGCCTATTTAGTAAGGCTTTCCGTATATAAAAATGGATCTCTAATGGCTTTACCTCTGTGAATATTGACGCCATCTGGTGAGGCTTTGCGTATTTAAAAATGGACCACTAATGTCGTTATCCCCGCGAATTAATCTTCTCCTTTGGCAAATGTGTATTCGATAGACCTACAAATACGTCGAAATGTTTACCTCTAAGACTGGTTTCGGCGTAGGTGGCTCCGGAGAGAGGATAGAGTTGGCGTTCGGGCTCCCACTGGAAGGTCCTGGTGGCCCAGGGGTGCCTGTAGCCCGTGGGCGCCAAGACGTGATTGTCCACGAAATTATGTCGGGAGTAGATGGACCTGGAGGGCCAGTTGGGCTTCCAGGGCGCGTCCTTCGACCAGTCCGGAGAATAAGGAGCCCCGCTAGACAAGTCCAGAGTCCCCAAGGCCAACAGGGTCGTTAATAGGTAGGCCAACACGTTCAAATTGGCTCTGTTGAACGAAATGGACGTTTTATCATAAGTAACATAAAATATATAAGTATGAAACTTCCTATTTATCGTAAGTAACATAAAACCTATAAGCATGAAACTTCCTATTTATCAATAGTAACATAGAATGTATAAGTATGAAACTTCCTATTTATCATAAGTAACATAATATCTATAAGTATGAAACTTCCTAGCTGATGGTTGAAGTAACTTAAATAGGAAGTTTCATGCTTATAGATATTATGTTACTTTAACCATCAGCTAGGCTAATACCCAAGGCCCCACCTTAGGCCTAAGTCATCAAGCGACTTTTAAAGCCAGTAATTCAGGTGGCCGGGTTACAATGCGTAGGAGGGTGGTGGCCAGCCCTTCATGCCACGCGAGCCAACAGCTCCCTACACTAACTATTACCGTTAACCTCAACAAGTTTTTATGGAATGGGAAACCGAGGAGCTCGGGGGAAAACCCCTTAAACCAGTTAGGAGAGAACTTGCAAACTCAAATTGGAAGGAGTAGCTCCGAATTTACACCCAGCGCCACAAGCTGGGATCGAACCCGGTTCCTCGTGCTGCGAGGAAAAAGTGCTAACCCGTTTCGCCACCCCACCTTATAGGTTATTTCAAAAAGTCAGTGGGTCAAAATTTCCTTCTCTCCTATCTTGTGATGAGTCACTTCCTCTACGTCATAACATCCTCTATTCTAACGTCTTCCCTTTAAGAGTCGCAGAATCACAGGTTTCCCGAGCCAGTTTCCGGAAATTGGGTTACAGAATTGCCATAATATGATTAATCGGATCTCCTATTACGAGCTATGAAAAAGGACTAAGCTTTTCAAATAATTCTGTGGCCAACATTTTCGAAATCGATTTATTGCTAAAACATGAGAAATATTCAGGTTTCCCTATAGACTTCTGATAAAAGTAGTTGAGATAATCTAACTTTTTTACATTAATACTTTTTATTTTTACAAACGAAAGAAAAACAAATAAAGTTCGATAATAAAATCATCAAAACACAAAGATGGATAATAAATCATAATAAGACATAAAGATCCATAATAAAATCATAGAATCACATAAATATCGATAATAAAATCATAAAAACATAAAGATCGATAATAAAATCATAAAAACACAAAAGATCTATAATAAAATCATAAAAACACATAAAGATCGATAATAAATCATAAAAAAACGATAATAAAATCATAAAAACACAATAATATCGATTATAAAATCATAAAAACACAAAGATCGATAATAAAATCATAAAAACACAAAGATCGATAATAAAATCATAAAAACACAGATCGATAATAAAATCATAAAAACACAAAGATCGATAATAAAATCATAAAAACACAAAGATCGATAATAAGATCATAAAAACACAAAGATCGATAATAAAATCATAAAAACACAGTAAGATCGATAATAAAATCATAAAAACAGAGTAAGATCGATAATAAAATCATAAAAACACAGTAAGATCGATAATAAAATCATAAAAACACAGTAAGATCGATAATAAAATCATAAAAACACAGTAAGATCGATAATAAAATCATAAAAACACAGTAAGATCGATAATAAAATCATAAAAACACAGTAAGATCGATAATAAAATCATAAAAACACAGTAAGATCGATAATAAAATCATAAAAACAGAGTAAGATCGATAATAAAATCATAAAAACAGAGTAAGATCGATAATAAAATCATAAAAACACAAAGTTGCGAGACAATTGACCATTCAAACATTTATATAAGAAACCTTATGAAAATCGCTTATAGATACCGATAACAATAGCAACTACATCTAACGAACAATAGACAACAGCTATCAAATAATTCCACTTAAAAGAGTACAATCAGAAATCTCAGTTGTTCAACTTACTTAAATTCCATGGCGAAAATTTGATAAAACAACCTATACTTCGATAAATCTAAGACTATCTAGGAGAGGAAACGTTTAGCGACTGTTTTGACCTTTTAAAACAATCTCGTTTGAAATTGTCCCTTCAAAAATTGTTGGTGCGACCTTTCGCGACTTGTGTCCGGTTGGAGGGCCAACGTCAAATAGGAAATTGCGCGCTCTTCTCGGAACAATCCCGCCAACTCGAGATTGTCGCTTTTGGGGCCTTTCGCGTCGTCATGGCAACCGCGTTCCACAGTTTTCCCCCGGGACGTGGGCCTACCTGTAGAGCGCCGAATGGAGGGACGTTAGCACGCTACTAGTGACGACTGGGAGCCGTAAAAGACGCCCATTCGCGAAATGATAACGAATCGAAAGTTATCTCTTAACGACGTCGAATTTTCCTTGTTTGATAATTAACGACGAACGAGAATGGAATACGAAGGCGCCATCTGGTGGATTAAACCCCGAAAACAGAGGTGTCTCCGCATTTTAATGGTATGCCGGCGCGTTTATGTACTTCGGCTGATACCAGAAGTGTATAACCTTGGACGAATAATTACTGGACCCGAAACCAAATGGCGCTTGGTGCTTTTACGGCAGCGCCGCTTGTAGCGCCGTAGTGTCAAGAATTGGAAAGATTTCTATCCAAACACAAAACACGTGCCCAATATTAGCGGACGACGTTAGGCCTAGCGTTCTTAGCTCGTCACTCTCGGCAAAGCTTACACCTTTATTTCCATTTTGACTTGGCATTTTTAAATTTATAGTCTATTTAAACTTTCATACAGACTATAATAATCAGCTAGGCTAATACCCAAGGCACCACCATAGGCCTAAGTCATCATGCGACTTTTAAAGCCATTAATTCAGGTGGCCGGGTTACAATGCGTAGGAGGGTGGTGGCGAGCGCTTCGTGCCACGCGAGCCAACAGCTCACTACAATCACTATTACCGTTAACCTCTATATATCTAATATATTCAAAAACATTAAAGCCCCATTTTCATGCTCGCTGGTAGCGGGTAAAAATCGACCAAATCCGCTTCAGCTATACACTTTTTCACTTTCCGCGTTGATCTGTTTCAAACAGATATTTTAGCTTTATTTTCACGCTTGCGAGTCGCGGAAGCGAATTTTGACGATTTTTATCCGCTACCAGCGAGCATGAAAATGGAGCTTTAAGCGAATTAATTAAATCATTAACCTTTCATTTTCATTCCAATACAATTATCCATATAGGACGTTAAAATGAAGCCCGTACCTTCGTTTTTCACCTTCTCATGCCGGCTTGAAGGGAATATAACTCTAGCACGGAAAGTTAAGTTTCCGTAAATGCTCACTAGTGGCGCGACAGTCTTGGAAATGAAAATTTTCAATTAGACTGTCGCCCCACGAGTGAGTTTTGACTTTCCTTGCTTGGACATTTTATCCTCTTGTCTCAACCATACGTAACATGATAAATTATTTTGGTTATTTCGCAGGAATTTTAATTAGAAGTTTCATTTAAACCAAGGAATACCTCCGCGTGTGGTGCAATACCAGAGTGATTGAGAAAAATCATATTAGTATTCTCAATCACTCTTGTATGGGACCACACGCAGAGGTAATCCTTGGTTTAAATGAAACTTCATACGTAAAATAATCATAAGTATGCCATAAAAGCATTTTCTTTAATGAAACTTTGATCACGGGATATGACGTAAATTACGTCATTTCCAACTCCGTGACAAAATACCCGAAGCTGATTTTGAAAACACGCTCAGAATTCCTCGCGCGTTTTTGGTTTTGGCAGTAGCTCGTGCCTCGCCATCGGGAGATTCTGTTTCCATGGTTACCTTCTGAATAGATCCAGGAATGTAAAGATTTTCAGTTTACGGTACATTTATTGTATTGAAATGTTTACTGTAGAAACTTCATACCAATAATGTATTTATTTAAGCTTCGGGAGTCCATTCGTAGCGTTGCTGCCAGTCGCCTCATGCTCGAAGAGTAAGGTTAAGATTTACATTACAAGCGGATATTTACACCCGCATTAAAAGATTATAATTCTAAGAGGGAAATTTACACCCGCATTAAAAGATTATAATTCTAAGAGGGAAATTTACACCCGCATTAAAAGATTATAATTCTAAGAGGGAAATTTACACCCGCATTAAAAGATTATAATTCTAAGAGGGAAATTTACACCCGCATTAAAAGATTTAAACTACAAGGGGACTATTTACAGCGCATTAAAAGGTTATAATTACTAGCGGGCTATTTACACCCGCATTAAAAGATTATAATTAAAAGCGGGATCTTTACAGCCGCATTAAAGGATTATAATTACAAGAGGGAAATTTACACCCGCATTGAAAAATTAAAATTACAAGGGAACTATTTACACTGCATTTAAAGGTTATAATTACTAGCGGGCTATTTACACCGCATTAAATGGTTATAATTACTAGCGGGCTATTTACACCGCATTAAATGGTTATAATTACTAGCGGGCTATTTACACCGCATTAAATGGTTATAATTACTAGCGGGCTATTTACACCGCATTAAATGGTTATAATTACTAGCGGGCTATTTACACCGCATTAAAAGGTTATAATTACTAGCGGGATATTTACACCGCATTAAAAGGTTATAATTACTAGCGGGCTATTTCGAGGGGTAAGACAGTCTCAGATAATCTGTACACCGAGTTCGTGCATTTAGCACTGTTAAAGGTACATATTTTCAAGAGTTCGCGAGTTCCATTTAGCACTGTCAAAGGTACGGCAGTGTACACCGAGTTCGCAGAGTGTCTTACCCCTCGGGCTATTTACACCGCATTAAAAGATTATAGTTACAAGCCGGCTATTTACAGCAGCATTAAAGGATTATAATTAAAAGCGAGATATTTACACCCACATTAAAAGATTTGAATTACCATGGACAAGAATAGGTTGTAAAAAGTAACTCTAGATTGTATTAATTAATAATAATATTTTCCCTTCCTAAACCTATTTTTGGAAATCCGTGGGAGCCTTGAAAGGTTTCAAGCGTAAAACATTTAGCAGTTACTTCTCTAGTAAGAATAATGTTATACTTTGGTGTTTAGCGAAGACCATCTGGTTAGTGGCGTAGACGGTTGATGAGCTTGGCTGTTGGCTCGCTGAGGCTATATCAAAATGGATTGTAGCCGCGTGCCCAGTCCGAAACCAATTAGCTTCTTTAATGTGAAACGCGGCGTGGGTTGTAAATTATAAATACACTCACAATCCATTAAAGGCTGAACTTACAGTTTCGTGTTTCCGACGCTATCGGCGCTGCGATCGACCTAGGAAGTAAAAGTGCGTATATTCAACCCACGTTTCCGCTGGCCTTTCTAACTTACTAAGGTTAACCAGCCACTAGCCAAATAGTCTATTGTAGCTACAAGACTGAGTTTCAGTTTTAAATAGTGTTGTAAGTCAGAAAATTTTCCGGAAAATGACCGAGGCCTTTTTTCCGGAACATTTTCCGTATATTTCCGAAAAAATAAAAAAAAGTTTTCATTCCATGATAAGTCTAACATTGTTTGAAAATTTAAATAATAATTTCGCCTCATTTTTTCGAATCTAAAAGTAAACCTAAACCAACAGATTAGCTTTAAACTGATTAAAAATGTTAAACTATTAATGTTTTGTAGTATGTTTACTGTTATTAGACATTTTATATCGATAAAAAGGTTAAAACTTTAAAAACCCTTAAAAAGAAATTTATGTTTCAATTTTTTATTTTTTCCGATTTGAGGAACATTTTCCGCATTTTATTTTCTGGAACACTTTTGTCGAATATTGTGCATGCCACTGGAAAATAATGGTAAATAGATGTAAGTAATGGTAATATTGGCTTAAATTTTATAATAAGATGTGAGATCGAGAAAATCATTAAGAAAGGGAATACATCAACTTTAGAAATCTTAAACGTTATTTTCATTACTCTAGAAGTCTGTTCTAAATGTTTAAGGTTTTATCTCCTTAAATAGATATTTAAATTTTAAACACTATAAATAATTAATGGAGATTTATTATTTAAATATATTATTTAAATGTATAAATATATTATTAATATAAATAATGGTATATATATATATATATATATATATATATACCATTATTTATATTAATAATACATTTATACATTTAAATAATAAATCTCCATTAATTATTATATATATATATATATATATATATATATATATATATATATATATATATATATATATATCATTATTTACCACTTTTTCGTTTTGTATAATTATTTACCAACTGTTAAATACCGCTTCGGAACCTTGGAATTATTCCTTCTGCAGAAACGTAATTGTAGAGATCCGGTGCTGTTGGTTCGCGTCGCACGAAAGGCTCGCCACCACTTTCCTTTGTAACCAGGCCACCTTAAATCCCTCAATTAATACCATTTATTAATTAATGGCATTAAAAGTCGATAGATTACTAGGGCCTAAAGTGGTGCATGGGTATTAGTATAGCTAGTTATTATTATTACACGTTCTGGTTTACACGGGATATGATGTAGAAAATATAGCCCATCGGTTTTGATGAGGCCACGATCGTACTAGACTGTCTCCAGCCTCCAACCAACAGAAAAGGGGATAGATTACGCGAGGAATGTGGCTTTACTTCCGGAGATCACGAGACGAGCGGGGTGCTACGCACACGTTCTCTGTGCCCTGAATACGTTCTCGAAGCAACTTGTCCGCCCCAATTTTAAAAAAATGTATACTTAATTTAATTCCTTTAATATGAAGTCTTTTAAATAAAATGAAGAAATGAAATTAGCAACTCTAAAAAATATGGACCAAATTAAGTTTATGTCCTTTTGAAGAATTTGGAGATAATGAAGTTACCAGACCTTTAAGTGGCTCGGGCTTTAAAGGGAATATATAACGCGCAAAGCGTTCTTCACGGAAGACTAACTATTTTAGTGACTACCTCCGCACAAAATGTCAAAAGCAATAAGATTGAGCGGACGAAATTAGAAGCTTGTGGTAGGTCGACAACAATTCTAAAGGTTATATTCCTTTTAGTGAGTTTGGATAAGTGTATTATGAAACTTAAACTTCCGTTCTATCAAAAATATATTTATTTCAACTTAGGAATAATTCCTGTATGTTGAGATGATTTTTAGCGTTGCTTCCAATCCACCTCACGCTCGAACAGTAAACTCCGCCCCCTAGAACAAATCTAATCATCCCGGTATCTCATTGGTTCCCTAAAACTGATCCGATTGTAGCGCCTCCAGGTGGCGGTTTTCATTATTTTCATTATCGTGCCGTGATTTTGGAATTTAAAATGTTTATCTCGGCCTTGAAAATAGTGCTCCTGACCTTCAAAATAGTGATCTCGACATCAAAGTGTTTATCTCGACATCAAAGTGTTTATCTCGACATCATAGTGTTTATCTCGACATCAAAGTGTTTATCTCGACATCAAAGTGTTTATCTCGACATCAAAGTGTTTATCTCGACATCAAAGGGTTTATCTCGACATCAAAGTGTTTATCTCGACATCAAAGTGTTTATCTCGACATCAAAGTGTTTATCTCGACATCATAGTGTTTATCTCGACATCAAAGTGTTTATCTCGACATCAAAGTGTTTATCTCGACATCAAAGTGTTTATCTCGACATCAAAGTGTTTATCTCGACATCAAAGTGTTTATCTCGACATCAAAGTGTTTATCTCGACATCAAAGTGTTTATCTCGACATCAAAGTGTTTATCTCGACATCAAAGTGTTTATCTCGACATCAAAGTGTTTATCTCGACATCAAAGTGTTTATCTCGACATCAAAGTGTTTATCTCGACATCATAGTGTTTATCTCGACATCAAAGTGTTTATCTCGACATCAAAGTGTTTATCTCGACATCATAGTGTTTATCTCGACATCAAAGTGTTTATCTCGACATCAAAGTGTTTATCTCGACATCAAAGTGTTTATCTCGACATCAAAGTGTTTATCTCGACATCAAAGTGTTTATCTCGACATCATAGTGTTTATCTCGACATCAAAGTGTTTATCTCGACATCAAAATGTTTATCTCGACATCAAAGTGTTTATCTCGACATCAAAGTGTTTATCTCGACATCAAAGTGTTTATCTCGACATGAAAAATGTTAATCTCGACATGAAAAATGTTAATCTCGACATGAAAAATGTTAATCTCGACCTTCAAAATAGTAATCTCAACCTTCACAATGATTATCTCGACCTTCAAAATAGTAATCTCAACCTTCACAATGATTATCTCGACCTTCAAAATAGTAATCTCGACCTTCGAAATATTTTTATTTTGAAAATATTCTAAGATATTAGAATAAAAACTTTGGCAGTATAAACACGGCGATCTTTACCTTGAAAATGGTGATCTTGACCTTCAAAAAGGCAAACTGTAGACCATGATGGCCACGGATAGTCTCAACATAGTCATAATAATAATAATCGAGGCTAATACCCTTGGCACCACCTTAGGCCCAAGTCATCAAGCGACTTTTAAAGCCATTGATTCAAGTGGCCAGTTTACAATGCGTAGGAGGGAGGTGGCAAGCCCTGCATGCCACGCGAGCCAACACCTCCCTACACTCACTAAAACCATTAACCTCTACAAGTCTTTCATTCTCCCTAAGGATCAATAAATAACTTAATTATTGCTTCTAAGTTGACAAATACGTGTTGGTGGCCTTGATACCAATAAACCAAATTTTGTTTCAAACGTTAAATTGAAAACCAAAATTTTGCTAAAATCGGTTTTAAATATTTCTAGAAATATTTTTTCATTAAAAAGCGATCGGGATAAAAAGAAAAAAGTAAATATTTAAAATTTAACGAAAAAAGTGTAAATCCCACGACGATGTATATGATTGACACAATTGCCTAGAAGCTAGCCTCTGTTTTTTTTCTGCTGCCAATTGATAGCCCAGACGTCATTTGGAGAATTTTCTGCACCATTGCCGCCTAATATATTTGAGAAAATTCAAAACGGCGTTTTTTTTCACATCGATATTTGTAAGAAAACGAGTCTTAAAGTTAAATGAACCCGAAACTATTACGTCGGCGAAATCAAAGAACCAAAATATATTTAGTTTTAAATTAACAGTAATTAATCATAATATTTTGCGAATATTTAAAAAAATCAAAGTAATTATATATAAAAAATGCCAACACGTACAGTTCAAAACTTACTTCAAATATATTCTCAAAAATATTTAGTTCCCTAACTTGAAATGAAATTAAAATAAATAACTTACTAATAATTTAATTAATTTCGTTATTTTTATATTTTAGTATTAAAATTAATTTGATTAACTGGTATATTTTCATACATCAAATTACGTCAAGTTTTGATCACTTCTACCGATTTGACCAATGAGAAACGAGAACAGGTCCATATGACCTCAAGTTGTGATCACTTTAACATTTTTGACCAATACGAAACTAGCACTGCCCAAAATTACGAGAAGCTGTGATAGCTTCTACAGATTTGACCAATGAGAAACGGGCACAGCTCCATATGATGTAAAGGTTCAATCACATTTACAGATTTGACCAATGAGAAACGGGCACAGCTCCATATGATGTAAAGGTTCAATCACATTTACAGATTTGACCAATTAATTGCAATCACGGCTCTAAATGACGTCAAGGTTCGATCATTTTTATTTTTTTGACCAATGAGAAACGGACACAACTCCAAATGACGTTAAGCTGTGACAACTTCTTCATTTTTAACCAATGAAAAATGACGTCAAGGTGTAATGACTTCCACAGATGTGACCAATGAATTACGAGTAACAGTGGCGTACCGACGGTATAGGGCGCCCGGTTAAAAAGTTTCAAAACCCCCCCCTAAATACCCAAAAATTAAAAATAGCTTTGTATTTGTTTAATTAAAGACCGTGATTTTAGTCTACCTTTCACCGTTAGTTTAGTATCGTCGTTGGTACGGTCTTACTTAAAATTTTATATAACCTACCGATTAATTTACCAACCACAACATTAGTCCGTCCTTCGTAAGTTAGATTTTGTTCTATATATATCATAGATATGAGATGTTGTGATAAATTTTGTAAAAACTAGAAATCATTTTATTTAGATATCTGAACAACTGAAAAATTAAAATTCTATTGAACGAAGAATCAGAATTAACAATTGAACATTAAAGATAGGAGTGTTCTGGCGCCCCGCTATATGATGGCCAGCTTGGCGCCCGTTTAAATGTTAACCCCCAGCCCGGGTTGGTACGCCTCTGACGAGTACTACTCCAAATGAGGTCAAGGTGTAATCACTTCCACAGATTTGACCAATGAGAAACAAGCACAGCTCCATATGACGTCAAGATGTGATCACTTCAATATTTTTTACCAATACGAATCAAGATGTGATCAGTTCAATATTTTTGACCAATACGAATCAAGATGTGATCACTTCAATATTTTTGACCAATACGAATCAAGATGTGATCACTTCAATATTTTTTACCAATACGAATCAAGATGTGATCACTTCAATATTTTTTACCAATACGAATCAAGATGTGATCACTTCAATATTTTTTACCAATACGAATCAAGATGTGATCACTTCAATATTTTTTACCAATACGAATCAAGATGTGATCACTTCAATATTTTTTACCAATACGAATCAAGATGTTCAATATTTTTTACCAATACGAATCAAGATGTTCAATATTTTTTACCAATACGAATCAAGATGTTCAATATTTTTTACCAATACGAATCAAGATGTTCAATATTTTTTACCAATACGAATCAAGATGTGATCACTTCAATATTTTTTACCAATACGAATCAAGATGTTCAATATTTTTTACCAATACGAAACGAGCACTGCTCAAAATGACGTCAAGCTGTGATAGCTTCTAAGGATTTGACCAATGAGAAATGGGCACGGCTCCAAATGATGTCAAGGTGTAATCACTTCCACAGATTTGACCAATGAGTTACGAGCACGTGCTCGATATGTTACGACAAATGTTTTCCAAAGCGGCGACGTGAAAAATATTATATCAAATTCGTAAACGCAATTAAAATGTAAAGCGGACTTATTTAGTTTAAAAACGCATAAAATAAATCTTGTGGAGTATTTTGTGGAAATAAATTCTAGGTGTCGGCAAATCGCAACGGAGAGAATTCGAGCGAATTTAATTATAGCTTCGAAGGGAAAACTTTCTTTCGCGTTTAATCCAGCGAAAGATCCCATTAAGAGAGTCGTGCCACCGAACAAATCTTAAGCCGCATCAAGCTTTTATTAAAACGTTCTCGAACAAGTTGTCGCTCGAAATATGCTTTCTTTATAGCGACACCTTGAGCAAAGTCTACTCTAAAGCCACGTTCACACTTACTCCTAAAATCGCTTCGTTCAAAACCAACGTGAGAAATCGCTTCGTGTTGGTTCGGGAAGCAACTCGTCCAAGTCGGTTCGCTTAGAATCGCTTTCAAAACGTCAAGACGGGGAAGTCAAATTGCTCGTATTTTCAAAAACAATGGGATTAAAATTCTAAATAATGTCAAATAATATTACTGAATGTATAGTAAATACGATTAACTAATTGTTTTGGGATAAATTTTAGTATTTTAAAAATTATGGTCATAATTTGAAAAGACGTTAAGCCTTGGCTATAAGCGAACCGGGGTGAAGCGATTTCGCGCGTGTGAACAGTGAACCAGGAATTATCGTCGGCGATCAAAACTGGCATTCAAACCGACCTAAACTGGGTTTAGTGTGACCGTGGCTTAAGAACACCTTTAACAGCAGCCGAGGAAAGAATGAAATATAAAAATTAAAACTTTTAAACAAAGAATTAAATAGTGAAGAATATATATTTTAGGGTTTTTAAAAAAAAATGCAAATATCGAAATGTTTTGGTGCACATTGATTTTCTTGTTCATTTTGGTCGGAAAATGACCCAGGAAAAATTTTACGTAAATTCATTAATATTTCAACGAGCTAAAGTTTTACCATTATAAACAAACCCATTTATAAGCAAAAAATAATTATGTCACTGAAATACTTTAACTGAACGAAATATTTACTATTTATTACTTACTTAAGTCCTAAATATTAATGAATTTACTTAAATTTTTCGAGTGTCATGTTCTCATAAAAATGAACAAGAAAACCCATGTGCAACAAAACATTTCGATATTTGCATTTTTTTTTAAAACACCCTAATTATATTTCTATATTTTAAAAAGGTTTATGATGAAATAAAAACTTTCAATACAGCTGAACTGATGACGGCGAAAGCCTTTTCTACAATTCCACCTTTAACACCTGCCAAAAAAACAATTAATTATAATTGTTTAAACTCCCAAAAATAAAAATAAATAAATATAGAATTTAGTGGGGTGGCAGAGTGGTTAGCACTTTCGCCTCGCAGCAAGAGGAGCCGGGTTCGATCCCAGCTAGTGGCACTGGGTGATAATCCGGAACCACTCCTGCGTAGAGTTTGTAAGTTCTCTTCCCACTGGCTAAAGGCGTTTTCCCTCGAGATCTTCGGTTTCCCCTTCCCATAAAAACTTGCTGAGGTTAACGGTAATAGTAAGTGTAGGTAGCTGACGGTTGAAGGGCTTGCCACCACCTTCCTACGCATTGTAACCCGGCCACCTGTTACTTGATCACGCACAAGCAACATTGTTTATGTGGTCGTAGGTGGTGCCTTGGGTATTAGCTCTATTTAAAAAAAATAAAAATAGTAAGGTTTGATTTTTTTAATTTAAAATTTTTGGCGATGAGATAAAAATTTTCGGTACAGCTGAACTGATAACGGCGAAAACCTTTGCTACAAGTCCACCATAAAAAACCTTTAAAACTAGTTAAAAGGAATAATTAAAAATGGAAAGGTTGACTGATGAAGTTTAGGAGATTAAGCTAGTATACTGAATAATCCGTGAATACGGCAATTATCAATAATCGAATGCGAAGAGGGAACATTTTCGATAATGCTGAACCAATGACGGAGAAACAATCAATTGTAGTTGATTAGACTAATAATTTGTATAAAACTGAGCTGGTGCTGATGAAACCATCAATTGTATTTGATTAGACTAATATTTTGTATAAAGCTGAACCAATGACGGAGAAACAATCAATTGTAGTTGATTAGACTAATAATTTGTATAAAGCTGAACCGATGACGGAGAAACAATCAATTGTAGTTGATTAGACTAGTATTTTGTATAAAGCAAAGCTGATGACGGATACATAATTATTTGTAGATGATTAAAGTAGTATTTTGTAAGATCCTTAAATAATCCAAACATCAGTACACATCGCGTAAGCCACCCCGAAAAAACGGAACTATTAAAAAATGATATTATCGATGTTGCGGACGTTAAGCTAAGATGATCGTTACGATTCTCGGCAAGTTAGGCCTAACCAGCTAAGGATGACGCATTGCCTTCCAAACCACGCCCGCCTCGGTTAAAGAGGTAAAGCGAGCGATATTTTCATTTCCAAGCCGCTAGGTGGCGCGGAGGAACGGAGCAATTTATCTTGATTCGTTTTGTGGTCTTTCTTTCGTGCGCGATATCATTTTATCACGATTATTTTGTATCTTGGATGCTTATAGATAAAAAAACTAATAACACGGAAAAAATATCTTGGTAGGTAAAATTACAGCGTTCTTTGCTTTGATGATTTAGGGTTAATAACGATTTAAAAAACCATTAGAAATATTACCAGGACGATTTAAATTGACGCGATACGTATCAACAGAAGTATATACGAGATAAGTATCTCTTTAGGATTTAAGTTATTATGCTCAATATTTAAAAAGAATGTATTTTTTTTTATATTGAAGGAGATGATGATGTTGAATTTCTCACCCTAAGTACAAATAAATTCATTCTTGATATTATAAAATTACAAATTTTGAATCATTTTCAATTTTAAGGCATTACGGGTCAAAATTTACCACTTTCATTACTTACCAAAGTAAATCGTAAAAATTAAATTTTCTAGGAATATTATTTATTCATGTGACACATTTTGACTTGATGAGAACGAAGTAATTTTATTGGTGCCAAATGAGTTTTTCATGTGCTATTTACTAATTAATTGCTCACTTTACGCTGTCCAAACTTTTCCACCAAACAATGTATTTATTTAAAATATTAGTGGGCAGGACCGTAATAAGGCATGGGCCAAGTGTGCCATGTCACAGGGGCCCCCGAGGTTAATGGGCCCCCCGAGGTTAATGGGCCCCCGAGGTTAATGGGCCCCCGAGGTTAATGGGCCCCCGAGGTTAATGGGCCCCCGAGGTTAATGGGCCCCCGAGGTTAATGGGCCCCCGAGGTTAATGGGCCCCCGAGGTTAATGGGCCCCCGAGGTTAATGGGCCCCCGAGGTTAATGGGCCCCCGAGGTTAATGGGCCCCCGAGGTTAATGGGCCCCCGAGGTTAATGGGCCCCCGAGGTTAATGGGCCCCCGAGGTTAATGGGCCCCCGAGGTTAATGGGCCCCCGAGGTTAATGGGCCCCCGTCTTCGAAATAAAGGTTTTTTTCCTTTCTTGTAATATTATTATTTTAATATTTTTATAAGTTTATTCTAAATTTTTTTTTATCCACCCCAAATTATACTTGGCACAGGGCCCCCAATAGTGTTAATCCGCCCCGGTTTTTAGGTCGCAATTGTTTTGGTCGCAATGGCTAACTTGATAAAATGTTCTCAGATATTCATCATAGCACTGCCAACTTCTATAACGCGCTTCCGCGATCGGGGTTGGCCGTGGTCCAAACATAGGGGCTGCTTCACTAAGCCTAGTTTAAAAACGTCTTTTACAATTTTGTAGTCAGAGACGTAACATCACTATCACAATAATAATACTAATGTCCAAGTTGTCGTTAAATTAAGTTTGACAAATTAATCTTTTTTCTATTAAAAAAGTATAAATATTATAAATACATAACTTACCACAAAATTTGAAGTATGACTTTCTTTAAAAGTTAAACTTTTAAAGATTTATTTAATGAAGCTAGAAGTTTGCCGTTAAACGATAAACTTTAAAGCAATGTTATAACCACGTGACTATTTTTAAAGGCTTCTACCGTCTGATGGTGCTCAAAGGTTTCCTGAAAGAAATTTTAAACAGATCTACCATAGAGTAACCACTCGCATAGAGTGGAAGGCCCTATGGAAGAGCGTGAAACATTAATCCTAACGGGCCACCTTGTTTTCGAGGCGTGAATTAATATAGTGTTTTTACGTATTTTAGAGTTTAAACTTACTTTTTTATCAATATAATTTATATTATTGTATATAGTTTTCAAGGCGTGAAATAAGCGAAATTTTTCGTTAGCAATAACGCATATTTAGAGTTCTGGCTAGACTCGGGACGAGTGACAATGACATTTCCGCACGGGTATCAAACGAAGTTTTTTAATAAATTTGCGAGAAAATGATAATATTAATGATCCTATTAATATATTAATATATTTTAGTGTTCTGCGTTGCGGATATTTCAATTCATTTTATGTCTTACGGTTTATTTCTTATTGTTGCGCTCCTTTCGTAAAAAAGGAATCGAGTCCTAAGGGGGGGGGGTTTAAACCCCCTAACCCCCCCCCTTATATACGTCCTTTTCACCTAACACAAGGGCAAACGATTTGACTTCCTCCATATTTCTCGCATTTTTTTTACTGTCTGCTATTTTAAAATTATTTATGTCTGCTATTTCGACAATAGCAATATTAAATAGTAAACACACGACGGGTCAAAAGTTTCAATGTTCGCGCGTGACGTCAAGTCGTCAAGGAATAGCTTAATTTCATTGGTGGAATTTCAAATAGTTGGCTATCGCCCACAAATTGTAGACGCAAAAATCTGTTACCTAACCGAAATATGTTGCGTGCTGGTCCATCAAAAAGTGAACCAACGTTTGCCGTTCACACTACTTCATTAACTGCCAATTAGTTGCACAAATTCCATGGCCAAACTAATAGGCCTTTAGAAGTTGTGTCTAGTCACTAGTACGGATTTTAAAGGGGGAAGAATACAGTAAAAGACTCTTTTTCGTTCAAGCTGAACGTTTCTGTTTTAACAATTACATAATTGAATTATATTTTTATTATTAGGCTGTACCTTCCTCAAGTGCTTAAAATAATTTTGATAATTCTAATATTAATAGTTAACGAGATATAAGGTCCTAACTAAAGAGTAGTTTGGGCACTTGCCCAACTTGTTTAGCTCCGGGGGTCCGAATTAAAACGTAATAACTTCATTATTTTTAAATTTAAAATTGTCAAAATTATTTTAAGCACTAAACAAGAGGCTGTTCTACACTTAAATATTAATTTTATAAGTTAAAATACAAAATTAAAAGAGTTCAGCTTGAAATAGAGCGAAAGTAGACAACGGCCACAATAGTCTTCCCCCTTAAAGGAGCTTTCCACGGTTTCCCCCTTCCATATAACCTTGTTGAGGTTAACGGTAATACAGTGAGAGCGCATTTTGATAAATTGTTCGAAATTGGTATACAGCTCTGAAAATTGATATACACGTGGCTTGAACTATACTCTCGACTACCTAAATTTTATTTTCCAAAAAAACCGACTGGAAAAACGTTTATAAGCAAAAAACGCTCTTGTTGCCGAGGACGAGCGCATCTTAGTTTATTTGTGTTTTTAAAATATCTTCTAAGTTACACCGCATCTCCGCAACTTTAGGAATAAAAAATGGTAAATCGCGTGTATCTCGGGTGGTAAAGGTGGAAAAGTTATGAAAATTTTTATGGTGATACGTGTCATAGTACTACTTAAAGCCTGATATGCCATTTTTCCCTATGGAGAAAAACGAAAAATCGGTAAAACGTCAAGTAGAAAAAATATCTCGATGTGGTTCCATATCAGGTTTTAAGTAGTACTGTGACACGTATCACCATAAAAAATTTCAAAACTTTTCCACCTTTACCACCCGAGATACACGTGATTTACCATTTTTCCCTATGGAGAAAAATGAAAAATGGTAAAAAACGTCAAGTAAAAAAATACCTCGATGTGGTTCCATATCAGGTTTTAAGTAGCACTGTGACACGTATTACCATAAAAAATTTCATAACTTTACCACCTTTACCACGCGAGCTACACGCGATTTACCATTTTTTATTCCTAAAGTTGCGGAGATGGGGTGCAACTTAGAGCTTGTCATTTTAAACCACGATTAAACTAAGATGCGCGCGGCCTCGGCAACAAGGGAGGTTTTTTGCTTATAAAAGTTTTTCCAGTCGGTTTTTTTTGGAAAATAAAATTTAGGTAGTCAAGGGTATAGTTCAATTCACGTGTATATCAATTTTCAGAGCTGTATACCAATTTCGAACAATTCGGGTTTATTTTGTAACCATGCGCTCTCACTAATAGTGGGTCTACACAGGGACGAATAATTACTAATCCCGAAACCAAATGGCGCTCTTGGTGCTTTTACGGCAGCGCCGCTTGTAGCGCCGTAGTGTCAAGTATTGGAAAGATTTCTATCCAAACACAAAACACGTGCCCAATATTAGCGGACGACGTTAGGCCTAGCGTTCTTAGCTCGTCACTGTCGTCAAAGCTTACACCTTTATTTCCATTTTGACTAGTCATTTTTAAATTTATAATCCATTTAAACCTTAACACAAACTATATATGCAAGAAAATTAAAGCGAACTTCCTATTTAAATTAATTAAATCATTACCCTTTCATTTTTATTCCAATGAAATTATTACTGAATAATCTTGGTTGGTATTTAAGCATGTGCCTAAGGTGATGCCTAGCTGATTATGTGGCGTGGCGGAGTGGTTAGCAACAAGAGGAGCCGGGTTCGATCCCAGCTTGTGGCACTGGGTGAAAACTCGGAACAACTCCTTCCGCGTTGAGTTTGCAAGTTCTTTCCCCCACTTTTTTAAGGAGTTTTCCCCCGAGTTCATCGGTTTCCCCTTCATAAAAACTTGTAGAGGTTAACGTTAATAGATAGTGTAGGGAGCTGTTGGCTCGCGTGTCATGCAGGGCTTTCCACCACCCTCCTACGCATTGTAAACCGGCCACCTGAATCAATGGCTTTAAAAGTCGCTTGATGACTTAGGCCTAAGGTGGTGCCAAGGGTATTAGCCTGGCTGATTATTATTATTATTATTATTATTATACTTGTAGCGTTTGCGAAATCAGAAATAATTGGGTGACCTTAGAATCCGAAATAGCTCCGCTCTCGACCTGTTCAAAAACATCGAAATAGGATCTGGACATTTCCTCCTAAAACAGTCGCGCTGCAAATTAAGAATCACGAAAAATCGTGGCAAAGAGTGATAATGGTACGTTTCCGATTCTTACTGTTCGTCGTTCAATGAAAGATGATGATCATACGGTATTAGATTCGGGAATCGGCGATATCATCCGCCCTGATTCCGCCACCAACATTCTGCCGGGAAGAATGATCTGGGACGCGAAACAAACCGTGAAGTTGGGCCAATCTTTTTTAATCGCTCCGACAATGAAACGTCTAGTTCCTCGACAGTTGTTGCGAATAGGCCAAGATCGTGCGTTATTTAACGCCTGGTTGCGTTGCCTAAGTATCTTGCGCGTGACGTCACCATCTTGTTTACTACTACAACAGAATCAATAACGCTTTACGCGTTAGCCAGATATGAAGTCCAAAACTGTAAGTCGTAGCCAACACGGTCGGAAGGGGTGAAGGAAAACTGTCACCAGCATGTTCTTCATTTTAAGGGAGCTAGTGAGATACGGAAGGATTTGATTTATTAAGGGGGGACGAACTTACTCTTAGAGCTTAGATTAATAATAAGACTCCTGGATATAGCACTTCTACCTTCCCACTCGAAACGGAAAATAAAAAGGCTCGCGGTGGGACAAATTTTTTCGCGCATGCGCAATAGGCCGATAAAAATATTATCCTACGAGGAGACTTCCCATCAGTACTTGCCCCGCGTAAACCCGCGAAAAAGAGGATTTCTCTGACTGGTCGGAATTTACGGCCAACTTCGACGATTTTTTTTGCAGTCTAACGAATTCGCAATTCGCGAATCGGCAAGTTTGAAGCGATGGATTCTCCAAAGAAAAGGTTTGTTAATGTTTTTGATAAATGTAAATTAAATAGCATTTAAGTAAAACAGCAAACAGATCCTCCAATTCCAATTAGACGATTCATTTTATATTTTTAACGTATAATTTACGTGTTAATCCTAAGAAACGTTCGCGTAAGGCCACGATTCTTGCTAAGGCTTATGTTTCCCACAGAAATACTGCAGCAGACGAAATTTGTTTTTAACGTTTTTTATAGTTTTTATATCTGTACATAGATGGCGCTGCTGTTGAACATACGTCACAGACTTACTTCCCCATCTTACCCCCTTTCCGAAATCCTCTAGTAGTGAGGGAAAGAGAACAACTTAGGCGAAATATTGTTATCGGCCTATTCGCGACGCTAGTTTTTAAAAAATACGGTTTAAAATCCTTAAGCCTAACGCGCACGCCACAATCACAAGAAAAACGAAACACTAGCGCCAACTAAAGTTTGTCCCATGTTGACACGGAGCGCTGGGGATAATTGAGATACGCATAAACGCGCAAGTGCCATATCCAGTAGTCCTATTATTAATTTATTATTTATTATTTATTATTTATTATTAATTTGAGGTGGATTGGGAGCAACGCTAAAGGCTGGTTTTCACTCTGGCAAAAACGCCACGACAGTGAACGTCGACGCGAAAAATTATCGTTAGGCCTAATGCAATATTTTTGCGTCGACTCTCACCATTGTGGCATACAGCCTTAAATATCGCCTCACGTTTCTTAGCGTTTCCTTAACCTGTCTATAATTTCGACTAACCGACACGCTTATAGAACGTGATAATAAATTTCTGGTAAAACGAGTCACGAAGTTCGTGATAGGTGTGAAACCACGAACAAATGCTTGGTGAAAATTAACAATTTAAAGCGAGTGTCAGCTCGACTTGAAGGAGCTCTTTTTTCAACCGATGGTGCTAGCGTCGAAATCAAAACAAGATACTTAAGCTACATTTTGACCCAAAAGGCGGGACATAAAAGTACCCCTCGCGTTGATTGGCTCGTTTGGAAATTTGTCAATAACTTAAATGATAGTAATTTTTTACAATATATTTATGTTATATATAATTGAGGTTAAAGTCTACTAAGTAGAGTATAAGTTGTCTAATTATAAGGATTACCCCATTTCGCCCAAAATAGTTCTCCCAATTCCCATTTCCACCAATCCTATTCGTCCCAATCCCATTTGTCCCAAAATAGTTATCCCAAATCCCATTTGTCCCAAAATAGTTATCCCAAATCCCATTTGTCCCAAAATAGTTATCCCAAATCCCATTTATCCCAAAATAGTTATCCCAAATCCCATTTGTCCCAAAATTACACTTGGTATAAACATGAATCTAAGTTTTATTTTAATATGCAAGTACATCAAATTTTGCCCATATGAATATGGTAAACTTAATCTAACCTAATCTGACCTAACCTAACCTAACCTAACCTAACCTAACCTAACCTAACGCCAAGTCAATTCACATATGGGCCCCTTCCTATTTTATTAGACAATGTCGTCAAAAAATATAATGCCGTCAAAATGTTACGCTGTATTTTTTTCGACATATCGACTCGTACCGATGAGATCTAAAACCGCGCAATTACCATATATTTGGAAAATAATGATTGGGAGAAAGGGGAATCCATATTTTTGGGAATATTGATCGTTGAGAGAAATGGGAATCAATTTTTTTGGGGAACTTGATCGTTGGGAAAAATGGGAATACATATTTTTGGGTTAAATGAACTCCGGTTTGGAGAAATGGAAGTGGGACAAATGGGACACCATGTTTTTGGGAGAACTGATAGCTTTGGGAGAAGGTAAAATTGGGATAAATGGGAATATACCAATTATAATACTCAACAATCGTTCTCTGACAACGTTATTGTTTCGCTATTTTGAACTTTAGCTTCCTTTTGCACCATGCTCTCCAGTAAAGTCCTGTTTTCATTGCCATCTCTTACGATAATACATGGGGCAATGATAGAGCCGACTGTTGCATTAAGCTACCCCACGAAAACGTGTACATGTAGCTTCCTTGAATTCAATCTCAACTCCCACAAGTTTTCTCCACGCGTATTCGAGGGGTAGTTTAACCGGTTTATAGACTAAATCTACGCGTTTCAGCGTAAATGCTTAATCGCTATAAGAAAATGTTGTTGTGATGGCAGAACATTAACCCTTATATTATATTATATATTCTTCCCTAAAAAGTAGATATTCCAAATGATGTCACTTAACCCTTTCGCGGGGAGGGACCGTCGAGGGAGTCTCGATGATATTCATTTGGCCCCGAAATGGGGCTTTTACGACGGCTTACGACTTGATGGCGCTCTTAGCGGTCAGCCCACATTCATGCTTAATGGCTTCATTTTTATCAACGCTAACATAAGCGCAAAATGGATTTATCGAAAGTAACACAATACCCTATGTAGCGTATCCTATGTTGTGATTTCGAGGGACTCAAATTACTCCCGTAAGAAACTTTAAAATTTCATAAAATGAACTTAAAATATCCTAAAATGAACCTAAAATATCCTAAAAAGAAACTTAAAATATTCTAAAATGAACTTAAAATATCCTAAAATGAAATTATAATATACTAAAAAGAACTTAAAATATAATAAAAAGAACTTAAAATATAATAAAAAGAAATATCCTAAATAGAAACTTAAATTATCCTAAAATGCGCTTAAAATATTCTAAAATGAACTTAAAATATCCTAAAATGAACTTAAATTATCCTAAAATGAACTTAACATATCCTAAAAATACTTCAAAATTTCCTAAAAATACTTCGAAATATCCTAAAATAAACTTAAAATATCCTAAATATTCTTTCAAATATCCTAAAATGAACTTAAATTATCCTAAAATGAACTTAAAATATCCTAAAAATACTTCAAAATTTCCTAAAAATACTTCGAAATATCCTAAAATAAACTTAAAATATCCTAAATATTCTTTTAAATATCCTCAAATATACTTAAAATATTCTAAAATGAACTTAAAATATTCTAAAATGAACTTAAAATATTCTAAAATGAACTTAAAATATTCTAAAATGAACTTAAAATATCCTAAAATGAACTTAAAATATCCTAAAGAGACCTTAAAACACCTGGAAAATAGACGTAAAATTTGTGTTTGTTGCTCCTAGCTGTTACCTTCGACCACTACCAAAGGTGGGAATTTTTCGGCCTTCACCGGAAAAATAGTGCGCTAAAGAAAGCTATTTATGTGAAATATAATCAAACTAGAGTTAGGAGAAATTTATTGTCTGCCACTAATACGAAGCAAGAGCTTGAAAGGACTTGTATTTTCATAAAAATATTTTCCCATTTAATAATTGAATTTAAAGTAACTCAACCACCGTAATAACATCCGCTTCTACATTCTGTATTCAAAGATTTTACAAATAAGGACTAACGATTGAGCAGAAGCCGGATAATTTTTTTACGTAAATTAACGCGCGAGTTTGAGTGCAAAGTTCGTAAGTTGTGAGATACTAGGCGAAAACTATTCGCTAGTTTTGGAGTAATTTTTTTTAGAAATATCGAGCAACTTCAAAATACAGTTTGGCTGTTATTGTATGGAAGAAGTTGGTAGTTTGCGGTAAAAGGTGTATTATTTTCCTCCCAAAGCGAGCGAATAGTTTTGGCCTAATGTTTTATCCGCGGCGCTCAGATCTTATTTGAAAATTTTGAGCACTAATAAAAAGATACTGAAGTCACTCTGATGTTTATAATGTTGAATGCCGACCGCTTTAGTTTGTCTTAGGTAAAATTGATTTCGAGTATAAGTAGAAACATAAGTCTATAATATTGTTACATAAGAGTGACGCTTCCTATACTTCACATGGAAAAGTTTTACTGAGAGCTATTCACAAAAGACAAACACATTACGGGCTTCGTCACCGTTTTGCGTCCGCTTGCTAACGCGTCACACGTAGCCTTTGACAGCGCCTCGCTAGGGGGAGATTTTCTTCTTGTGATGACGTCACTTCATTACTAGCTCTCCTCGCAGCGCTGTAGAAATGGCAGACGTCTTGGTGTTCGTTTCCTTGACATCAAATATGAACACAAACCCTTTGTTACCGCGTTGAGTATTTATACCTCTCTCAAAATTTGATCCAAAACTACCTTAAGTAATGAATTCGACCAGAAAGGTTTGAAGGTGACAAACAGTGTGACAACGGGCGTGAAATGCACTATATCAACTTTTCAGCTCATTTCTAGTTCCAGATACTCTTTTATTTTCTATTGTGGTAAGCCAGAATTACCCATTTTATATATTTATTACACACCTGCCCGAAAATTCGAAACTCGTGGAAACCACTCAAAATTGCTCAATGCTCAGAAAATCGTGAAAGCTGTTCCAAATTCAGAAATCGACAAAAGAAATAAATAGGCAAAACTTCGCAAAATTCAGAAATAGTCGAAGCTTTTCAAAGTTCAGAAATAGTTTAATCATATCAAAGTTCAGAAGTAGTTTAATCATATCAAAGTTCAGAAATTGTCAAATCTTCTAAAAATTCAGAAATTGACAAAACTCCCCAATTAATTAGAAGTGAAGAGAAGCTCATTGTGAAAAACTAAATGAAAAGAGACTTAAAACGGTTTTAAAATTCCCAATTAATTTATTTAAAAATCCAACGTTTCGGAGGAAATGTTCCTCCTTCTTCAGACTTGTAAAAATCCCCGAAGAAAGAGGAACAGTTCCTCCGAAACGTTGGATTTTTAAATAAATAAATTGTGAATTTTAAAACCGTTTTAAGTCTCTTTTCATTTCCCCAATTAATGTTCAGAAATAGTCGAAGCTTCTCAAAGTTCAGAAAAATTCGAAACCTTTCAAAATTCAGTAATAGTCGAGTCTTCTGAAAATTCAGTAATAGTCGAAACTTCTCAAAATTCAGAAATAGTCGAAGCGCGTCAAAGTTCAGAAATAGTCGAAGCGGGTCAAAGTTCAGAAATAGTCGAAGCGGGTCAAAGTTCAGAAATAGTCGAAGCTTCTCAAAGTTCAGAAAAATTCGAAACTTTTCAAAATTCAGTAATAGTCGAGTCTTCTGAAAATTCAGTAATAGTCGAAACTTCTCAAAATTCAGAAATAGTCGAAGCGCGTCAAAGTTCAGAAATAGTCGAAGCGGGTCAAAGTTCAGAAATAGTCGAAGCGGGTCAAAGTTCAGAAATAGTCGAAGCTTCTCAAAGTTCAGAAAAATTCGAAACTTTTCAAAATTCAGTAATAGTCGAGTCTTCTGAAAATTCAGTAATAGTCGAAACTTCTCAAAATTCAGAAATAGTCGAAGCGGGTCAAAGTTCAGAAATAGTCGAAGCGGGTCAAAGTTCAGAAATAGTCGAAGCGGGTCAAAGTTCAGAAATAGTCGAAGCGGGTCAAAGTTCAGAAATAGTCGAAGCGTATCAAAATTAAAAAAAATAAAACCTTTTGGAAGTGCGACAGAAAATGATCTGTTTGTACAATAATGACTATGGATAAACGAAATTGGAACTAGATAGAAAAATCGTCCTCGAACACGCACCTGTTTTTAACGTAACTAGCCCGTGTTAAACCCAGTAGAAGCAACTTGAACTTCGTCGAACCACCAAGAAAATAAGGAAATGTATATTACCTTTAAGCGGTCTTACGACACTTACAAGTTAGTTCACGATTTATCGAGCCAAATTGGAAAGCGCTTATTCATGGCGGATATAGTTTGAAAGGTCCAATTGTTTGAAAACGGTCTCGCCCATTCAGTCATCAAAGACAATCAGTTGGTCAACGGCCGAATTAAGAAGAAAGTTTGTATCGGCTGCACGGAAGATTCGAGGCCTTGGCCATTTATCGCTAAGCCTCGAATCACCATTCGTTAGCTATGCAAATTAAAGTGGGCCCAATTAATTCACTTAGACCTCCTTTGGGAACCATACAATCGCTACGGCTTCCTCGAAGTCGCTTTGCATTTTCCAGCGATGGGCATTTTTTGAAAATTTAATCTCAGCTCACAAGCCGCTCATGCTAAACTGACATATTTTTATATCACGCTATTTAGATAAGTTTCACTCTTATGTACGCTCATATCAAACGCGTTCACAGATAGCTCAAAATATAATAAATACCGCTTGTCTTATTAAAAAGGTCAAAGAACATAGAAAACTGAATCAGTTCTATAAAAACAGCTGAGAACCTAAACCAAAGCCATCATGTTACCTATACAGGGTGTTTCAAAAGGTTATGCAAAAATGTTAAGGAGATGTATGGGTAGAGTTGAGAAGTATGCCTGTTTTTCCCCATTATCCTACGATGAGTTAAAAGAGCGCCAGAGAGCTTCAAAGTGTGGCCTACTAGCCCCTGGAAGTAGGCTGCAACAAGCGCATAACCAAGCAGCAGGGAAACGCGAACATTCAGGTTTGGGTTCGTGTGATAGGTAAAAAAGGACTTTGTAAACAAATCGAGGTAACCAGCGTAAAAAAGTTAATTTAAACAGTATTTTAAGTGGTTGGTTTTGCGCTCGTTGCAGCCTACTTCCAGGGGCTAGTAGGCCACACTTTGAAGCTCTCTGGCGCTCTTTTAACTCATCGTAGGATAATGGGGAAAAACAGGCATACTTCTCAACTCACCCCAACTCACCCCCTACCACTTCTTAAATTTTTTGCATCACTTTATGAAACACCCTGTATAATCAACTTAATAAACTCTAATAATTCTAAAATAACACAAAATTGTAAAAAAACAACGTAAAACGAGGGGCAGGTCACTTCTTGATTAACGACGCACCCCTCAAAAGATTAAATCCGATTTAATCGTGATTAAATGATTAAATCTGATTAAAATGATTAAATCTGTTTCAAATGATTAAATCCTGATTAAAAAAATTAAATCGTGATTAGTATGATTCAATCGTACTTTAGTTTTGATTTTAATGATAAATTCTCTATTCGACCGATTATATTGATTAAATCGTGATTAAAATGATTAAATATAATTAAAATGATTAAATTTATTTAAAATGATTAAATATAATTAAAATGATTAAATATAATTAAAATGATTAAATTTAATTAAAATGATTAAATGTAATTAAAATTATTAAATATAATTAAAATGATTAAATCTAATTAAAAAGATTAGATCATGACTAGAATGATTAAATCTCAATTAAATGATTAAATCATGATTAAAAAGATTAGTTCATGATTAGAATGATTAAATCTCGTTTAAATCGTAATTAGATTTATTAATCTTTATTACCCTGATTTAATCACGATTACCCTGATTTAATCAATTTACTATGATTAAGACGCACCCAGAATGGAAGTGACCTGCCCCTCGACGTAAAAGCGTAGATTTAATAGCCAAATATTTACTTGTTTTTTTTGGCTTATTCTCATTTGCTCGTCTCAGTTTGTTGAGATTTTAAGAGTGACAAAGATAGCTCGACTCGTTTTTTGCTCAATGTATGGTTAGGTGCAGCGCTCTCTAAGGTCCGCTCACCTTCCGGCCGAAATAGACACTCCTCTCTTGCGCTCATTTAATCAAGCTCAAATTTAGGCTCTCATTAATAACTCTTCAAGTTCAAGTTTCAAGTTTCAAGTTTATTGAATTTTTTTATGAAGATACAAATGTGGTGTAGGGCTAAGTCATTGTTTGACTTGTAAGCCCTTGTTTGTTTTAAATAATATTTTTTTTATAATTTGATGGCAATAGTAACAAATTTTTTTTTTTAATGTTAACAAATGTAATACATAAAATATAAATAACAAAATGAAAATATTAAAACAGAAAATACCGCGTTGAAAAAGGTTACAAAAAGAATTGATTTAATAAAATTTATACATCTCTTTCCATTAGGACAGACTTAAGATCACGTTTAAATTCATTATATTTTTTATTTATGTCTATTTTGTTTGTCAAGTAGTCTAGGAGTTTTATTCCACTATAGTAAATAGATGTAAATTTTTTATTCGTGGCACAGTGTGGAATTTCAAACATATAATTATTTCTTAAGTTGATAGGGTATTTTTTAATTTTTATAATTTTTTGTTCACCATGATAATCTTTATACAAGAACAACATTGATAAGTAATCGTATAATTGATATATAGTTAAAATTGCTTCTTTTAAGAATAGTTCCCTTGTGTGCGCTAGGTAGGGTACGTTGTTTATTATTTGAACGTTAGCGCTCATTCCGACTAAAAACGCTCCGACCTTCTCTAAAACGAGTGGAGTGCGCCCATCACTAGAATTTTCCAACACCTTCTCTCATTGTGGCAATTTACTTAAAATATAGGTCGCTACCCAATCACACCCTTTTTCGACTAATTAGTAGGCGCTCCTTTGATTTAAAGAAGCTCGTTACTTAAGGGATAAACAATTGACCATAAGAATCCTTTTTATTTTATGGCGCCGACTAAGAAAAATTAGATATATTGTTTAGTTTGTCAGCCCTATTTAATCTAAAACTGTAATTCTTTGCTTAAAGGGAATATATCCACTAGAATTTTTGGTGCCTTTCCTACCAATGGGTTCCAATATTGTCCACTTCATCCTTTAATCTAAAACGGTAAGCCTTTGGTCGATACTTAAAGGGAATGTAACAGATAGTATTTCTG
The DNA here is from genome assembly GCF_980474605.1 of Leiobunum rupestre. Taxonomy (NCBI): domain Eukaryota; kingdom Metazoa; phylum Arthropoda; class Arachnida; order Opiliones; family Sclerosomatidae; genus Leiobunum; species Leiobunum rupestre. The sequence continues at coordinate 51,048,061 of NC_143385.1, read as the reverse complement.
TCACCCTGCCCAAATGGTCCCAATATTGGCCGTTCCCTCCTATGGTTTAGTGGTTTGTTGCTGAGGTAATCACTGAAATTGTCTGGGTTTTGCGTAAAGAATTGGCGTAATGTTCCGTTTAAAGGGAATGTAACCTCTAGTATTTTTATCGCCACATCCAAAGGGTCCCCATATTGGCTGCTCTCTCTACTGGATTTTGACTTTTACAACTTTATTTATTGGTTTATTACGAGTGTAATTCTTAATGTTGTTTCCTTTAAAGGGAAATTGAAACTTAAACGTCGTCTAGCACGCGCCACGAAATGATTTATTTGATCAGAGCACCATAATAAACTAATTTCAATCCAATTAATGCAAAAACACGTATAAATGGCGTTAAATTTTCTCAAAATCATTGAAGAACTGCAATTGATATTACGTTTAAATAGTTACAGTGGCGCACCCAGGTCTTTTTTTTGGGGGGGGGGTGGATGTCAGGGAGATAAAACTAAAGTTAAATATGAAAAAATAGTAGATTTTAGAGAGATGGTTGACCGACCTTTTTGAATTTTTCCATCTATAGATTTAATAAATTCTGTAACGCAAAACTCTGTTCGATGGGCAACGTTTTAAAACTTGGTTAATTTCATTCCAAGGCTTAACGCAGCATGTATTTCGTAAATATTTGCCACTAATATTTTCGATTGAATGAAAATAGGTAAAATAATTAATAGTAAATACCTTTAATTATGATAATTAACTTTGTTGTAGGTATTTTTCCAAGAGTTATTAGAAGTTTCATTGAACGGTTAAATCGCTCAATCACTGAAAAGATTTCTGCATCGAGTCAGCGACAAACGCCGATCTTCTGATTGGCTGAAGTGATGACGTAAAACATAGAAAAGCACCGCCCATCCTATCCCCGGACGGTAGAAAGAGTAACGTCATATTTCTAAAATTGTGGTGGCAGAGTCACAGTGGCTAGCACTTTCGGCTCGCAGCAAGAGGATAATAATAACCCAAGGCACCACCTTAGGCCTAAGTCATCGAGCGACTTTTGAAGCCATTAATTCAGGTGGCCGGGTTACAATGAGTAGAAGGGTTTTGACAAGCCCTGCATGCCACTCGATCGAGCCAACAGCTCCCTACACTAACTATTACGTTAACCTCAACAAGGAGCCGCGTTCGATACCAGCTTGTGGTACTGCGTGAAAACTCGAAACACCTCTTTCTGCTTTGAGTTTGCTTAATACATTTTATACCACTCCATACACCGAAAGTGGCCTTGAGAAAAGCTGTCATTAGACGTCTGTGGGTGGTTGGTAAGAAACTGGAGTTACCTTCGATTTTATACCTTATTTCGTAGCATTTTTACCCTTTCCATAAAAACTTTAAGACGTGAGTGTAGGGAGCTGTTGGCTCGCGTGGCACGAAGGGCTTGCCTCCACCCTCCTACGCAACTTAACCCGGCCACCTGATTTAAAGGCATTAAAAATGTCGGTAGTTTGAATTTACTACATTTTTCGAGTTACCTTATTTATGCTCTTAATATAAATGTAGATCGCGTATAATGACCACCAGGGGCGCCGTACGAATACAGAAATGCAAAGACAGACCTCACACAAAAGCAATCTTTAAGAAGCCAACACCTTTTTCGGACAACAATACCGTTCCAATCAACTAATACGTTTTTCAAAATAACATTTTACGTAATTACGTTCAACGTAACTGGTCAGTGTCTGTCAGTGGATAAAGCGCTCCGGTAAACGCCGTGAAGCCTTCCCAGATGACGCTGCAAAGACAAACCGTTCTTGGAGAGGCCCCACGAATTTATTTTTCTTTCTGGAGATATTTTGATTAAACGCTGGGGCCAACTAGATTGATAGTCGTTACATTAGGAGGCCCGGGTGAAGGTGTCGAACACGGGTAGCGTGTTCCTCCCTGGTGGTGGAAATTGGAACTAGCACGATTTTTAACGGAAAAGATTGATCGAAAACTAAAATGTATATATCGTCAAGATAACTTGTAAGTGTAAAGACTTTGTTTAACCTCGATAATTACAGGACTGATTAGTTATTTTCACCATGGACCAACAAATCTTTAGACGGATAGCTTCCGATTTCGACCTTCAAAATGGTTATCTTGACCTTCAAAATGTTTCTCGATAATACACTTAAATTTAATAATAGAAAATAACCTCTATAAATTGGACGAATACGACCTTCAAAATGGTGATCTTGACCTTCAAAAAGGTGATATTGACCTTCAAAATGGTGATCTTGACCTTCAAAAAGGTGATCTTGTAATTTTGAAATTTGAGCATCTTTTCGAACAAAGGACACTCTGGCGTTAAAATTTTACTACTTTCCAGCTCGACTTCCGGAAATAGGGCTGGAAATAGCCAGAATATTCTTGTCTATATCAAAAGGTACTGAAGAGGAGGAGAGTCACTCAGTGTTTTCAAATACCGGTGTGTCCCTTTAAATTTCTTCAGTGACCAAACGAATTGCCCCCGTATTTTTAAGGAACGCTGTCGAGGGGTTGGACATTTAGATTAAAATGTGCTTAATTTGCCAAGCCAGTAGATTTTTAACTGGATTGGTGAATTTTTAAAAATCTACAGATTGATAAGTTTTTGTAGATTTGTGGATTTTTCCAAAATCCAGCTATATTTAAAAAAACGATTTGTGTTTCTTAGGGATTTCGTAATTTTCTTTATGATTTATCACTGGATTTGTAAAATTTTCAAAAATCCATCTGTATATTTAAAAGAAATCAACGGTTTGGTATTTTGGGTGGATTTGTGGATTAGTTTCGATAATTTGGTGAATTTGTGGATTAGTTTCGATAATTTGGTGAATTTGTCGATTGGTTTCGATAATTTGGTGAATTTGTGGATTTTTCTGATGGATCTTGTGGAGGTTTTTAGATGGTGTGGAGAACTTTATGGATTTATGGATTTTTCTCGAGGATTTTGCGGATTGGTTCAAAATGAACGTGATAGAGTCCCTTTACACATTTCATCGTCCACGAGTAGACCAACTGTCAGTGAACCCTTCAAAATCGGGGAAATTACAGATCTTTTAAAAGCGTTCTATTTAACGCCTATAGATAAGTCATCTTATAAGGAATACAATATCATATCTTGGCCGAAGAATATTATTCAACCCAAATTAATTGTTTCTGACTGGTTTCAAGAAAAGATTTCGATCTGGGCTTATGTACGCTCTCCTTATCGAACCTCACTCATCTTAAAATGTGTTCTTTTTTATTTCCAACATTATTGAAAGTATGCTAAAATGTGGGGCCTAAGTAAAGGAACACTATAATTACTCTCAATATATTAAAACCGAAACAAATACTTTTTTAATACTGAGGTGGCCTCTGTTCCGATGTTAAAAAATGTTTGTTGCGTTGCATTTGTTATTTATTGCTCAAAAGGATTAAAGTATATAATTTTAGATATTTTTATAACGTGTAACAAAAGTATATAATATGTATCTTACGAGACAAGTATTTACAGTCCTGATCAAAAGTTTCTGGCCGTTTTCTCTTCGAAGCCATTTTGTTTCTATTTTAGGTAAAGAGCCGAATGAGGGCTTCTATGAAAGCAAACCCTCACGAAAATAAAATAGGCGAAAATTTATGCCCTGCCACCATTAGGGAAATAGCAATACCCCTCTAAAATTACGTCATGAAAAAATAAATATCATTTGTCGTGTTTACACTTGTTCGAAGCGTCATAATATTCGGAAATATAATATGGTTTCATTTTTCAAATCGGATTTGTGGTTGTAAAGTTATTGAAGAAATAGTGATGGCGGAATACATGAAAATTAACCCTAATTTAATTTTTAAGTGAAACAAAGCAAGCGTGAAAGTAGTATTTAAAATAATATCGCTCTGGACTATAATATTTTTTGCTTCACCCCAAATAGCGATATTATTTTAAATACTACTTTCACGCTTGCTTTGTTTCACTTAAAAATTAAATTAACGTAGGCAATAGTTCTTTAGTTCTTTTTATAAAATAACCTTGGCCATCTTGTTGAAATGTCGCTTTTACCCAATTATTTTTTCAAAATTTTAATTTTGGGAAAATGGCAAGTGGGGGGGACCCTTAAAAACCGTGATTTTCCCATGTTATTGTAGGTAGATAAAATTTAAACTGGAGTTGTGAAAAACATTTTTGTTTGCCATGGCAAGACGAATGGCTGTTGAAACTTTTCCCTTTAGGAGCTTTCAAGGTACAGGAAGCTCTACTTAACCCCCGAGTTTGAACAAAATCGGGGAGAAACACCTCGGGATGTCTCCTTGTTAGTCCTTCTCACGAAGAACAAGTAATTACTGTAATTGTTATATTTTACATCGTTAAGGAAATAAAAGCAGTAATTTTTTAGGCCTAATGCTTTGTATGCTTTCGCATTGGAAATGGTTTCGAGCCTGCAAAGGACCATGTTTCATGTTCATGGCTCTCGTAGGAGATACTGCATTTATTTCTGATACTGGTTATTTAAGGGAAAAATAAACACCTTTAAGAATTTTTTTCGATTACGAATAGTTTTCAAAAAAATGAAATAAATTTCTTAGCTTTTCTAAGAATCTTAATTTGAAAGAAAAACTGTTAACATATGATTGCATTATCTTGTAATAAAAATATAAATTTTTACAGGATGCATTTTTAAGATAAATATTTTTAACGGTTTTCCTGATTATGTTGTTTTTGTATTATGTTATATTTAAAAATATCATACATTTTTTAGATGAAATTTAAGTTTTCCGGGAAGAAGAATATATAATTATTAATGTTTTAAAATATTTATTTACACAAAGAATATACAACTACTATTTAAAGATATTTACAGTGATAACAGGCATAAAGATATGTTTTATATTGAAATTTGCTTAATCACTCTGACAATTCGGAGTCAAAATGTTTGGGAGTTTTCCAATTTTTAAATTAATGGATTTATAGAAACTGTAGTTAATTGCTGTTATATCTTGTTCTGTGGTTAGGGAAATGTTTTAAAACCTTGCTAGAACTTGTATTTATTTTTTAGCCAGCAAATACTGGTTAATTGGTTTTTGAAGGTCAAATAACCATTTTCAAGGTCAAGATGACCACGATTTACTAAAAATCGGCTATTTGTGAGCGGAACGATTACTTAACGCGTAAGACCTTATTTGATCCGAGCCAGGGCGGGGTCAGGATTTTTGGGCTAGGAAGGCCAAGTATTAGGATCGGGATCGTTAATATTAGTTAATGGGCCCCTTAGACAAAATTTTTTTAAGCAATTTTAAAGTTAAACCTTAAATGTTTTCAATTAGTGTTGCTGGAAAATTAACAACACTATTTTCAATGATTTTAATTTTTTCGGGCCCTCTCGGTGGCCCGTTTAATATTTCAAGGTAGGCAGTAGCAATGACGTAGCTAAGATATCTGGGGCCCCCACCACAAAACTGGTTTGGGGCCCTTATAATCAGTGACGTTTATAGTACAGTGGATATCTAGCCCATAGATCGATCGGAATTAAAGGGTGGGGTTTGTGGGGCCCTATTTACGCCACTGGGCCATAGAATACCTTGCCTACCACCTGATTCCGCCACTGAATTACAAGCCAGAGTTGGAGCCGCCGAAAGATAATCGAAATTATAAATGCACTCCTACAGCTGACACCAGAGTCTGCACCCGGTCAGAATGAAAATATCACAAAGATTTCGCCATTTCAAAACGAAAATATTAAAATAATGAAACGGTGAAAGTGTCACGAACAAATCGCGGTGGGTTTGTTAACCCCTTCCACTTCCCAACAAAAATAAAAAAGTCAATATCATTAATAATTCATTAATAGAATTTAAAGATGTAATATTACAATAAACGCTGTTCGGTAAAGTAATTCGAAGCGTGAAGGTCAAGAAGAGGTCACGACAAAAACCTGTTATTTCGCTTCATTAAAGTCGGGCTAATGGTTGGGGAAACAATGCAAACTGGAGGAAAAAACCGTTACCCTGGTTTCGAGATGGCAGCGCCCCTCGCGGTGGGCCTCCGAATCAATTACGGAGAAAGCGAGAAGTCAAGATAGCGCCTTTTCTACCGCAACCAGTGTTCTGCTTGTTATTGCCTCGGCTGCGTTTAATCCAGTATTCCAGTTACATATCAGATGCGGCGAACAGCCATCAAGGAATTTAATGTCAATGTCTCGTTCGTGCTGAAATAATTAAGAGTTATATTCAAGGATTATATTTAGGTTTTTAAATAATACCGCCAAAAGTATCTGGGTCACACGTTTGGGTATTAAAGGATCATCGATAAAAACTTGTAGAGGTTAAAGCGCCCTATACACGATGCGATTTTTTGGGGGGCGACTTGTCGCTACGATCCGGGAGATCGCGATCGCTCGTCGGTTTTTGCCACACACGGCAAAACCCCGATGTTTCGAAAATGGAAAAATTTTACCAAACACAAAGCCTAGGCAGATTCCTAAAATCGACGTAGAGCACGGACTACAGTGTTTTACAGCACCAATTTTATTCAAAAAAAGAAAAGCTTGTATTGCGCTTGCCGTGATTATTACTACAGATGAAAAAAAAAAGGAAAACGAAAATGGTCGAAACAATTACTTACATTTAATTTATATAAACATAATTTTATATTACTTACATTTAATTTATATAAACATAATTTTATATTACTTACATTTAATTTATATAAACATAATTTTATATTACTTACATTTAATTTATATAAACATAATTTTATATTACTTACATTTAATTTATATAAACATAATTTTATATTACTTACATTATATAAAAATAATTTTATATTACTCACATTATATAAACATAATTTTATATTACTCACATTATATAAACATAATTTCATATTACTTACATTATATAAACATAATTTTATATTACTTACATTATATAAACATAATTTTATATTACTCACATTATATAAACATAATTTTATATTACTTACATTATATAAACATAATTTTATATTACTTAGATTAATAAATAAATAAATAAATAAATAAAATAAATAAATAAATAATAGATATTTAAAAAAAATAGAAAATTTCATTAGCTGGTCTGCCGACTAGCCCATACACGAGAAGATTTTTGTTTGCGACTCGTCAAAATCGCTGAAATTTCCCGCCCTGGTCGGAAGACCAGCGACGGTCGCTATCGCCGTCTTTGGTCTCCCAACAACGCTACACACGGTAAGATTTTTTCAAGGACAAACGACCGCGAGTCGCGGTCGCTCGAAAAATCGCATCGTGTATGGCCCGCTTAACGGTAATAGTGAGTGTAAGGAGCTGTTGGCTCGCGTGGTGTGAAGGGCTTTCCACCACCCTCCTATGCATTGTAACCAGGCCACCTGGCTTTAAAAGTAGCTTGATGACTTAGGCGTAAGGTTGGGCCTTGGGTATTGTTACAGTGGTATGAGGGCCAAGGCCTGGTTATGTTATTATCTGTATTTTAGGGGCAAAGCCCAGGTGATGTTAGCTGTTATTTTTAGTAAGCCTAAAACTCTCTCGAATTCTTGGTATTTTGGGGAATTTCCATTCCGACGCCAAGAAACACCTGACTTTTGTTAAACGCTCTGATTGACAGGCTCGGACGATGTTCCGCGAGTGGGACGAAAGGGAGGACCCCTGCGGGACCTGGTCAAGGGGGTAACGCGGCAAAAAGGGGGAGAAGGGAGGAAAGAGAGAGGGATTGAGTTGGTTGTTTTGGTGAACGCGCGAGAGAGCGGAAGGCTAGATTTGTAGTGAAGTTTTGAGGGACTGTGCTTTTCGGAAATAAATGAGTTCTTTTTCTTAATCTTAACTTGAGTCCTTAATATTATAGTTTATAAGTCGACGGAATAAACCCACGATAAGTTAATGTAACAATTTTAGCATAAGTAACAATAAGTATGACACTTCCTATTGCTTTAATGCTAATTTTCTAACCGAACCTTTTTTCGGCACTGATACTCTCTTCAAGCTGTGACTAAGCTCGTGGCGCCGAGAAAAACGTTTTTAATTTTTATCATTTTAACCAAATATCCCGCCTATCTATCGGAAACAAGATATTTCGTCTTAGCGGAAGTCTCGCATATTTTAGACACTAGAGGGCTCTGTGCTGAGAAAACATCTTGTGGCGCCGAGAAAAACGTTTTTAATTTTTATCATTTTAACCGAATATTCCGCCTATCTATCGGAAACCAGATATTTCGGCTTAGCGGAAGTCTCGCATATTTTAGACACTAGAGGTCTCTGTGCTGAGAAAACATCTTGTGGCGCCGAGAAAAACGTTTTTAATTTTTATCATTTTAACCAAATATTCCGCCTATCTAACGGAAACCAGATTTTTCGGCTTAGCGGAAGTCTCGCATATTTTAGACACTAGAGGGCTCTGTGCTAAGAAAACATCTTGTGGCGCCGAGAAAAACGTTTTTAATTTTTATCATTTTAACCAAATATTCCGCCTATCTATCGGAAACCAGATATTTCGGCATAGCGGAAGTCTCGCATATTTTAGACACTAGAGGGCTCTGTGCTGAGAAAACATCTTGATTACGCAATAACTATGAAAATCCGTTTAGTTGTAAATCTCGTTAATTTTCATACTTAAGATTATTATGTTACTTATGGTATTAGCCTAGCTGATTATGATGATGATGATGATTATTATTATGAAAGGATATGCTTGTGATTTTTAGATTATTTTTGGGAACGATTCCTAGCGATGGAAATGAGCAGACGCTTCGAGAATGGGCCCGGATCCCGATAAAAAATAATTTCGGGCCCCAAGAAAGCATACGTCATTACTGAAGATACGTTTATGGAGTTAAACTTGGTCCAAGGATTAAAAATCCGGGGACTCCCAGGATTTCCCATTAGGCACTTTAGGCACAGTGCCTAGGGCCTACTAAACTATTAGAGATCTAAAGCTAAGTGACTAGGGCCTACGAACACCTAAATCCGCCATTGCCCCCAGGCTGCACGGGCCTCGGTATTTAGTACCTTAAGTTGGTGCCCTGGGTATTAGCCTAGCTGATTATTATTATTATTATTATTATTATTTATTATGCGTGCGATCGTACCGAATTGTCTGCGCCCCTACCGCTAGAAATATAACACTAGCAAATGCGTAGGGGCGTGGTTTTTCTCTAGACAAACAGGAGGTGAACAGGGTGCAGCAAGCACCAGGGGCGTAGGAACCGGGGGGGCAATGCCCCTAACAAGAATTTTGTTGGGAGGGGAAACTAACTCCAACTTTTTGGTCAGTTGAAATCTTCAAAAGGCTCAAATTCTCATTTTAAAAGCATATACAGTTTATAGAACCTCACATAGCAGTGAAATGTACACACTCGGAGACGCTACACTCAATTAAAAATTCAAAACCATTCTCAAGACCCCTTTTCGTTTATCTTTGCCCCCTCCAACTTCTAGAACGTTCCTACGCCCCTGAATAGTCAGTGCTTTTAGTCAGTATTCTCGAACAGTAGCGGCGCCAGGATTGTTGGGGAGGTAGGCCAACCATTTGGAGGCCCCACCAAAATTATGGACCCCCCCCCACCACAATTTTTTCAAATCCGTTCACGTGGATTATTTAATTTTTTTAAGCAACTGGTGCAATTTTTGAGTAAAATGGGTACGCGACGAAAAAATTAAAACTAATTATTAATTTAAACATTAATTAAAACAGAGTGTGTGTTGATCCTTTTTTGTGTACCGATAACAAATGAGTGGTTATTTACTTCTTACTACGACTGAATTCAAGTCTATCAATTAACATTCATTCCTTCGGTACTTCGCGTGTACATCCCTTACATCAAAACTTACAACTTTACGAAAATGAATGTACGTAGGTACACTAAGTAAAGTAAGTTTAAGAACCATTTATTTGTAAAGATAAAATTAAAGATACAATTTGGATATAGTAGCGATCGCGAAAAATTCAAACTAAAAAATAAACTACTGTCAACGAAAAGTGACTCGTACCTTTGAAAGGAATAAAAACAGCAGTGTCGTTAAGCGAATCACTCGCATTGAATATTGAAAAATTAATAAATAAATACATTATTTCGCAAACAAATTACAGAATTTTCGGATATTAATTAATTTGGAGGCCCCTTAAGACGACTTTTGGAGGCCCCTACCAAAATTTCAAGTAGGCCCAGGCCTACCCCGGCCTGTTGCTGGCGCCGCTACTGTTCTCGAGACGTCATCATTTCTATAGCTAGTGTCTTCCCTTTCCCTATTAGACTGTGGTCCATTTTCAGGTCCATGTTGGAAGAATCTCGGGCTCCAGGTCAAAACCTACAAATGGGTCCTTACACAAACCATTTAAGCGATTTTAAACCGTGTGGTCATATTTTAGTTGAAACCGAGACTTTTATCACTGACATTCTTTAAAAAATCGCCGATTATTTTAAAGCAAGGTAAATGAAAGCCCGATTCCGAACCCTTCCCTTTCGTGGACAATTGCCTATCTTTCCTTGTCCATAAGGCTGGGCGAATAACCGAATTAACCGACTAATTCGATCGAATATTGAGACGAATAACCGTCTCGATATTCGCTTCACGTCTCTTTTGGTATTTGATCGAATATCGAATAACATTTCTATTATTCGGTTTTTATTATTCGGTCAATATTCGGAAAATACTCCGTAAATATACTCTTATTCCCGCCTCCCCTTTGGGCCGGTACCACCGCATAGCTGTCTATGGAGAGGGTGAAGCCAAAGCCTGTTTTGGGGGAAGAAATTATCTCACTTGGCAGTCCAAATAAAATAATCTATAGGGCAATTCTATATAAAAGAACGTACGTCATTGGTCAGTCGGCTCTCGGTGTGTACAGGAAGTTGGCCCTTAATGGGTCAAAGTGTGCAAAAACTGGTGGCTTTACCGGGGAGTCGGGGTGCGGCTCTTGTAACCCATAAGGGCGGTGGCGCACTGGGAGATGTTAGCTCTGATCAAATGGTCCTATCTCCACTTCCGACTTCGGTCAGGTAAGGGCTGGAAACTGAACTTCGGCTAACGGGGGCGTGTCCGGGCAAACTGGCCACCTCGGAGGATTGGGTAGCCTGCTGTGGGCCGGCGGTTCTCCGTATGAGGCGCAGTGGTCCTGTTTCCCGGCCTTTTGGAGCCCACCGGGATCTCCGGTGCCAACTGTGCCGGGTTATGTGAACCGCTGTGTGCCCGTCGTTCCCCTTTATGAGCTCCTTCTGAAGGGTGTGGCTCTCTACCTACGTAGGTAGGGTGTCGGCTGGAGTTGCTACAGCATCCACTCTTAATCCCACAGCTGTGCACGAAGTGGGAATTGGTCCACCCATTGCTGCGCCTTTTGTGGGGATGAGTGGCTCACGTCGAGGGTGAGACCATCAGTAGTAGGGTACTACTACCCATGATTTTTTTTTGGTCACCGGTTCGGGCTTGTGGACGCTGGCGTACGGCTTTATGATGAGACCACCGGTGTAGTAGGCTTTTGATTCGCTTGGAGCACCGGTATATAAATTTCTGACCCAAAGTGTACAGGTAGTTTTAGATTTTAATTTACATCATAGGTCACCTTAGCCACCTATGGCGTCATTAAATAATTAACTTCTAAAATTTAGATATTTTAAAATATCTCGACTATTTAACCCGTTATTCGACTAATATTTGAGCCTATATTCGACTAATATTCGGCATATTATTCGACGAATATTCGATAAGGTAGTATTTTCATTAAGCCTAACTATTCGGTATTCGAATAGTAAGTTTTTGAGTATTCGATATCCGTATCGATAGGCTAAAAGTGCTATTCGCTCAGCCTTTTCTAACTAACTGCTATCTTATTGTTAGGACATAAGCTGTCAAAATCTTCATCTCTTACGTAACCTCCCAAAAATGTCCTTTGGATATAGGGAAGCAACAGACGCCAAACCCGAAACTTGATCGATCTTCCTTCGGTCTTAAGGCCTAGTCAGCTTAGTCGTGTCCCAGCGGCACGTGGGCGAGGCATCATTAAGTACGGTTAATTGCGCGGCCCTCGACGGAATTAATGAGTTCCAAAGTCCCTTAAGATTTCAGGAAAGGTAATAAATTGAAGCTCCCGCTAGTTTCGGGAGACGACAAATTAAAAGTTTTATTCGGATTGTAGAAAATATTATATTTGGCCAATTATGCCTCTCACGGAATGAAATCGTTAATATTCTGTAATATTAGAAGCCTATTAATATCAGAAGCTAGAGGTGTGCAGATACAATTTTTTGGGGATCGAATCGAATGTCAAATATTTTTTCAAGGCACGTCAAATACCAAATCGAATATTTATAACGTCAAATAATTTGGTCGAATATTTTTAGAGCAAAATTTTAAGCCAGTTAACTGATCAAATACCAAATAGTATTTCGAATACCAAATAATTCGATGTATTTGGTTTTGAAATAACCAAATAGTTTGCATATTTGTAATTGAAATCACTGTTCATTTTACTTGCAATAGTAAAATACTAAACCAAATGTATAATACATATTTTATTTTATTTAAGAAATTTAAACTATAAAACTAAACTTTTTCAAATAAAACTTTTACAAACAATATTTAAAATACACATTTTTAAAGTTTAACTACCCCAGCGTTCTCCTCTGATGGCCTTGAAACTCAACAAATTAGAAAAAGGCCCGCGGTTATTCGACCAGTTTGCAAACTATTTGAAAATACCAAATACTTTTTTCCTATCTTCTCGAATATTCGACTATTTGATCAAGAAAAACGAATATAGGCGAACTTTCCCAAGTGCTATTCGATTCGACGAATCGAATATCGATTTGGTATTCGATCGAATTATTTGGTCTAACCAAATATTTTGCACACTCCTATCAGAAGCCTATTAATAAGAGAAGCATCTAACTCGCCCAAAATCGTGAAACGCCTCGTTTTCGAACTAGAAGTATTCGGAAGGATACAATTTTGTTAAGGCGATATGTGGGCAGAAAATATAGTCCTCTCGATATATCCATACCGAGGGACTTCAGGTGTACAAATCAGCAGTGAAATCACTTGAAATCACGTAAATTTAGTAGCTTTAATCAATTAAATATTGAAATCACTTGAAATCTTAAATCAGATGTACAAATTTTCTAACAACGGAATGATTGGATAGCCCCTCGATTCATACGCGAGCAGTAGCGGAGAATACATATGAAAAATGCAGACGATTCTTTACATTTTAGCACGTAGAATTCCCATAGGATTATTTACTATCATAAATATACATACTAATGAACAATAATCGTGATTCTGAAGGCGATATCTCCGTATAATTTTCTCAATACGCTTTGAAAAACCTTAAGCAAAACCTTAAGCCTTGCCCGCCTTTCGCGTTTAAAGTTTTAAACCTACGTTTCAGGTTTGCTAACCGACGTTTTGGAGAGCAAACTACTTTTTCGCTACAAAGACTAAATATAGCGCTCACTAAATTTGTTAATTTCTTCTTTGCTCCGTGTCGAAAACAAGACGTTTCAAAAGTTTTACGTTGCGGTATAGGGAGTTAGAGGCTTCTCTTATTATAGGCTTCTGGTCATATTGGGTGCTTGCTCGTAGCGTCGTAAACGTACGTCGTAGCTAAGCCACGCCTTGAAACGGCCGCTATGACATTAATTTGACGTCACAGATTACGAGGAAACACGTCACACGATCCTGCGAAATAATAACGTGACCGCCATGGGCGTCTTAATGTCATGGCCGACCGAGACGCATTACCGTGGTAACGAACCCAAGAAACAACCACGAGCAAGCTACGAATCTATATTTCTTGGAAGTGAAATGGATTACGTCATAAGTAACATAATAACAATTAGTACGACACTTCCTGTTGTTTTAATGCTAAATTTTTACAGAACTTTTTTTCTACAATGACACTCCCGTAAGCTCCGACTTGAACTTACAACCAAATTGAATATTATATTATAAACAAGTATGTCTTTTTACGCTATGTCTAAAAAGCCCCAACGAAATCTCTGTTAAGAAAGTGTGCCGTTTTGGGTTATGGAAAAAAGTGCCGATCGTTTTAGGCAATTATTTGTAAAGAGTATGCCGTTTGGGAAACCTCGCTAGTTACCGATTGACCATATTTTAAACCCTGGGGGGCTCTAACTAAACTTTATTTTTTATATTTATTGGTATTATCTTAATAATGATTTAATTCATATCACAGTGTGGACAGGAACAACTAGAAAACAGCTTTAAAAATTAAAATTATATACGTAAACACTTAGAATGTCTAGGCTAGACCTAAATTCGGAGTAATTACAGTATTATTTTCAAGTAATTACAGGATTACTTTTTAGTAATTACGGAGATATTACAAAGCGATGACGAAGTGATTACTGAGTGATTGGATATATTACAGGATGATTACAGCAAGAATACAGGATAATTACAGGATGATTACCGAGATATTTAAGGATGATTACGGAGAGATTAAAAGATGATTACGGAGAGATTAAAAGATGATTACAGAGATATTTAGGATGATTACGGAGATATTTAGGATGATTACGGAGATATTTAGGATGATTACGGAGATATTTAGGATGATTACGGAGAGATTAAAAGATGATTACGGAGAGATTAAAAGATGATTACGGAGATATTTGGGATGATTACGGAGAGATTAAAAGATGATTACGGAGAGATTAAAAGATGATTACGGAGAGATTAAAAGATGATTACGGAGAGATTAAAAGATGATTACGGAGAGATTAAAAGATGATTACGGAGAGATTAAAAGATGATTACGGAGAGATTAAAAGATGATTACGGAGAGATTAAAAGATGATTACGGAGATATTTAGGATGATTACGGAGAGATTAAAAGATGATTACGGAGAGATTAAAAGATGATTACGGAGAGATTAAAAGATGATTACGGAGATATTTAGGATGATTACGGAGAGATTAAAAGATGATTACGGAGAGATTAAAAGATGATTACGGAGAGATTAAAAGATGATTGCGGAGATATTTAGGATGATTACGGAGAGATTAAAAGATGATTACGGAGATATTAAAAGATGATTACGGAGAGATTAAAAGATGATTACGGAGAGATTAAAAGATGATTACGGAAATATTTAGGATGATTACGGAGAGATTTAAAGATGATTACGGAGATATTTAGGATGATTACGGAGAGATTAAAAGATGATTACGGAGATATTAAAAGATGATTACGGAGAGATTAAAAGATGATTACGGAGATATTTAGGATGATTACGGAGAGATTAAAAGATGATTACGGAGATATTTAGGATGATTACGGAGAGATTAAAAGATGATTACGGAGATATTTAGGATGATTACGGAGAGATTAAAAGATGATTACGGAGAGATTAAAAGATGATTACGGAGAGATTAAAAGATGATTACGGAGAGATTAAAAGATGATTACGGAGATATTTAGGATGATTACGGAGAGATTAAAAGATGATTGCGGAGATATTTAGGATGATTACGGAGAGATTAAAAGATGATTACGGAGATATTAAAAGATGATTACGGAGAGATTAAAAGATGATTACGGAGAGATTAAAAGATGATTACGGAGATATTTAGGATGATTACGGAGAGATTAAAAGATGATTACGGAGATATTTAGGATGATTACGGAGATATTTGGGATGATTACGGAGATATTAAAAGATGATTACGGAGATATTTAGGATGATTACGGAGAGATTAAAAGAGGATTACGGAGATATTTAGGATGATTACGGAGAGATTAAATATGTTTACGGAGAGATTAAAAGATGATTACGGAGAGATTAAAAGATGATTACGGAGATATTTAGGATGATTACGGAGATATATGGGATGATTACGGAGATATTAAAAGATGATTACGGAGAGATTAAAAGATGATTACGGAGATATTTAGGATGATTACGGAGAGATTAAAAGATGATTACGAAGAGATTAAAAGATGATTACGGAGAGATTAAAAGATGATTACGAAGATATTTAGGATGATTACGGAGAGATTAAAAGATGATTACGGAGAGATTAAAAGATGATTACGGAGAGATTAAAAGATGATTACGGAGATATTTAGGATGATTACGGAGATATTTGGGATGATTACGGAGATATTAAAAGATGATTACGGAGAGATTAAAAGATGATTACGGAGATATTTAGGATGATTACGGAGAGATTAAATATGATTACGGAGAGATTAAAAGATGATTACGGAGATATTTAGGATGATTACGGAGAGATTAAAAGATGATTACGAAGATATTTAGGATGATTACGGAGAGATTAAAAGATGATTACGGAGAGATGAAAAGATGGTTACGGAGATATTAAAAGATGATTACGGAGAGATTAAAAGATGATTACGGAGATATTTAGGATGATTACGGAGAGATTAAAAGATGATTACGGAGAGATTAAAAGATGATTACGGAGAGATTAAAAGATGATTACGGAGAGATTAAAAGATGATTACGGAGAGATTAAAAGATGATTACGGAGAGATTAAAAGATGATTACGGAGAGATTAAAAGATGATTACGGAGATATTTAGGATGATTACGGAGAGATTAAAAGATGATTACGGAGATATTTAGGATGATTACGGAGAGATTAAAAGATGATTACGGAGATATTTAGGATGATTACGGAGATATTTGGGATGATTACGGAGAGATTAAAAGATGATTACGGAGATATTTAGGATGATTACGGAGAGATTAAAAGATGATTACGGAGATATTTAGGATGATTACGGAGAGATTAAAAGATGATTACGGAGAGATTAAAAGATGATTACGGAGAGATTAAAAGATGATTACGGAGAGATTAAAAGATGATTACGGAGAGATTAAAAGATGATTACGGAGATATTTAGGATGATTACGGAGAGATTAAAAGATGATTACGGAGATATTTAGGATGATTACGGAGATATTTGGGATGATTACGGAGATATTAAAAGATGATTACGGAGATATTTAGGATGATTACGGAGAGATTAAAAGATGATTACGGAGAGATTAAAAGATGATTACGGAGATATTTGGGATGATTACGGAGAGATTAAAAGATGATTACGGAGATATTAAAAGATGATTACGCAGATATTAAAAGATGATTACGGAGATATTAAAAGATGATTACGGAGATATTTGGGATGATTACGGAGATATTAAAAGATGATTACGGAGATATTTAGGATGATTACGGAGAGATTAAAAGATGATTACGGAGAGATTAAAAGATGATTACGGAGATATTAAAAGATGACTACGGAGAGATTAAAAGATGATTACGGAGATATTTGGGATGATTACGGAGAGATTAAAAGATGATTACGGAGAGATTAAAAGATGATTACGGAGATATTAAAAGATGATTACGGAGATATTTGGGATGATTACGGAGAGATTAAAAGATGATTACGGAGATATTTAGGATGATTACGGAGAGATTAAAAGATGATTACGGAGATATTTAGGATGATTACGGAGAGATTAAAAGATGATTTCGGAGAGATTAAAACATGATTACGGAGATATTTGGGATGATTACGGAGAGATTAAAAGATGATTACGGAGATATTTAGGATGATTACGGAGATATTTAGGATGATTACGGAGATATTTAGGATGATTACGGAGATATTTAGGATGATTACAGAGAGATTAAAAGATGATTACGGAGAGATTAAAAGATGATTACGGAGAGATTAAAAGATGATTACGGAGATATTTAGGATGATTACGGAGAGATTAAAAGATGATTACAGAGAGATTAAAAGATGATTACGGAGATATTTAGGATGATTACGGAGAGATTAAAAGATGATTACGGAGAGATTAAAAGATGATTACGGAGATATTTAGGATGATTACGGAGAGATTAAAAGATGATTACGAAGATATTTAGGATGATTACGGAGAGATTAAAAGATGATTACGGAGAGATTAAAAGATGATTACGGAGAGATTAAAAGATGATTACGGAGATATTTAGGATGATTACGGAGATATATGGGATGATTACGGAGATATTAAAAGATGATTACGGAGAGATTAAAAGATGATTACGGAGATATTTAGGATGATTACGGAGATATTAAAAGATGATTACGAAGAGATTAAAAGATGATTACGGAGAGATTAAAATATGATTACGGAGATATTAAAAGATGATTACGGAGATATTTGGGATGATTACGGAGAGATTAAAAGATGATTACGGAGATATTTAGGATGATTACGGAGAGATTAAAAGATGATTACGGAGAGATTAAAAGATGATTACGGAGATATTAAAAGATGACTACGGAGAGATTAAAAGATGATTACGGAGATATTTGGGATGATTACGGAGAGATTAAAAGATGATTACGGAGAGATTAAAAGATGATTACGGAGATATTAAAAGATGATTACGGAGAGATTAAAAGATGATTACGGAGAGATTAAAAGATGATTACGGAGATATTTAGGATGATTACGGAGAGATTAAAAGATGATTACGGAGATATTTAGGATGATTACGGAGAGATTAAAAGATGATTACGGAGAGATTAAAAGATGATTTCGGAGAGATTAAAACATGATTACGGAGATATTTGGGATGATTACGGAGAGATTAAAAGATGATTACGGAGATATTTAGGATGATTACGGAGATATTTAGGATGATTACGGAGATATTTAGGATGATTACGGAGATATTTAGGATGATTACGGAGATATTTAGGATGATTACAGAGAGATTAAAAGATGATTACGGAGAGATTAAAAGATGATTACGGAGAGATTAAAAGATGATTACGGAGATATTTAGGATGATTACGGAGAGATTAAAAGATGATTACAGAGAGATTAAAAGATGATTACGGAGATATTTAGGATGATTACGGAGAGATTAAAAGATGATTACGGAGAGATTAAAAGATGATTACGGAGATATTTGGGATGATTACGGAGAGATTAAAAGATTATTACGGAGATATTTGTGATGATTACGGAGAGATTAAAAGATGATTACGGAGATATTTAGGATGATTACGGAGAGATTAAAAGATGATTACGGAGAGATTAAAAGATGATTACGGAGAGATTAAAAGATGATTACGGAGATATTTAGGATGATTACGGAGATATTAAAAGATGATTACGGAGAGATTAAAAGATGATTACGGAGATATTTAGGATGATTACGGAGAGATTAAAAGATGATTACGGAGAGATTAAAAGATGATTACGGAGAGATTAAAAGATGATTACGGAGATATTTAGGATGATTACGGAGAGATTAAAAGATGATTACGGAGATATTTAGGATGATTACGGAGAGATTAAAAGATGATTACGGAGAGATTAAAAGATGATTACGGAGAGATTAAAAGATGATTACGGAGAGATTAAAAGATGATTACGGAGAGATTAAAAGATGATTACGGAGATATTTAGGATGATTACGGAGAGATTAAAAGATGATTACGGAGATATTTAGGATGATTACGGAGATATTTGGGATGATTACGGAGAGATTAAAAGATGATTACGGAGATATTTAGGATGATTACGGAGAGATTAAAAGATGATTACGGAGATATTTAGGATGATTACGGAGAGATTAAAAGATGATTACGGAGAGATTAAAAGATGATTACGGAGAGATTAAAAGATGATTACGGAGAGATTAAAAGATGATTACGGAGAGATTAAAAGATGATTACGGAGATATTTAGGATGATTACGGAGAGATTAAAAGATGATTACGGAGATATTTAGGATGATTACGGAGATATTTGGGATGATTACGGAGATATTAAAAGATGATTACGGAGATATTTAGGATGATTACGGAGAGATTAAAAGATGATTACGGAGAGATTAAAAGATGATTACGGAGATATTTGGGATGATTACGGAGAGATTAAAAGATGATTACGGAGATATTAAAAGATGATTACGCAGATATTAAAAGATGATTACGGAGATATTAAAAGATGATTACGGAGATATTTGGGATGATTACGGAGATATTAAAAGATGATTACGGAGATATTTAGGATGATTACGGAGAGATTAAAAGATGATTACGGAGAGATTAAAAGATGATTACGGAGATATTAAAAGATGACTACGGAGAGATTAAAAGATGATTACGGAGATATTTGGGATGATTACGGAGAGATTAAAAGATGATTACGGAGAGATTAAAAGATGATTACGGAGATATTAAAAGATGATTACGGAGATATTTGGGATGATTACGGAGAGATTAAAAGATGATTACGGAGATATTTAGGATGATTACGGAGAGATTAAAAGATGATTACGGAGATATTTAGGATGATTACGGAGAGATTAAAACATGATTACGGAGATATTTGGGATGATTACGGAGAGATTAAAAGATGATTACGGAGATATTTAGGATGATTACGGAGATATTTAGGATGATTACGGAGATATTTAGGATGATTACGGAGATATTTAGGATGATTACAGAGAGATTAAAAGATGATTACGGAGAGATTAAAAGATGATTACGGAGAGATTAAAAGATGATTACGGAGATATTTAGGATGATTACGGAGAGATTAAAAGATGATTACAGAGAGATTAAAAGATGATTACGGAGATATTTAGGATGATTACGGAGAGATTAAAAGATGATTACGGAGAGATTAAAAGATGATTACGGAGATATTTAGGATGATTACGGAGAGATTAAAAGATGATTACGAAGATATTTAGGATGATTACGGAGAGATTAAAAGATGATTACGGAGAGATTAAAAGATGATTACGGAGAGATTAAAAGATGATTACGGAGATATTTAGGATGATTACGGAGATATATGGGATGATTACGGAGATATTAAAAGATGATTACGGAGAGATTAAAAGATGATTACGGAGATATTTAGGATGATTACGGAGATATTAAAAGATGATTACGAAGAGATTAAAAGATGATTACGGAGAGATTAAAATATGATTACGGAGATATTAAAAGATGATTACGGAGATATTTGGGATGATTACGGAGAGATTAAAAGATGATTACGGAGATATTTAGGATGATTACGGAGAGATTAAAAGATGATTACGGAGAGATTAAAAGATGATTACGGAGATATTAAAAGATGACTACGGAGAGATTAAAAGATGATTACGGAGATATTTGGGATGATTACGGAGAGATTAAAAGATGATTACGGAGAGATTAAAAGATGATTACGGAGATATTAAAAGATGATTACGGAGAGATTAAAAGATGATTACGGAGAGATTAAAAGATGATTACGGAGATATTTAGGATGATTACGGAGAGATTAAAAGATGATTACGGAGATATTTAGGATGATTACGGAGAGATTAAAAGATGATTACGGAGAGATTAAAAGATGATTTCGGAGAGATTAAAACATGATTACGGAGATATTTGGGATGATTACGGAGAGATTAAAAGATGATTACGGAGATATTTAGGATGATTACGGAGATATTTAGGATGATTACGGAGATATTTAGGATGATTACGGAGATATTTAGGATGATTACAGAGAGATTAAAAGATGATTACGGAGAGATTAAAAGATGATTACGGAGAGATTAAAAGATGATTACGGAGATATTTAGGATGATTACGGAGAGATTAAAAGATGATTACAGAGAGATTAAAAGATGATTACGGAGATATTTAGGATGATTACGGAGAGATTAAAAGATGATTACGGAGAGATTAAAAGATGATTACGGAGATATTTGGGATGATTACGGAGAGATTAAAAGATTATTACGGAGATATTTGGGATGATTACGGAGAGATTAAAAGATGATTACGGAGATATTTAGGATGATTACGGAGAGATTAAAAGATGATTACGGAGAGATTAAAAGATGATTACGGAGAGATTAAAAGATGATTACGGAGATATTTAGGATGATTACGGAGATATTAAAAGATGATTACGGAGAGATTAAAAGATGATTACGGAGATATTTAGGATGATTACGGAGAGATTAAAAGATGATTACGGAGAGATTAAAAGATGATTACGGAGAGATTAAAAGATGATTACGGAGATATTTAGGATGATTACGGAGAGATTAAAAGATGATTACGGAGATATTTAGGATGATTACGGAGAGATTAAAAGATGATTACGGAGAGATTAAAAGATGATTACGGAGAGATTAAAAGATGATTACGGAGAGATTAAAAGATGATTACGGAGAGATTAAAAGATGATTACGGAGATATTTAGGATGATTACGGAGAGATTAAAAGATGATTACGGAGATATAACAGGATGATTAGGAATATATTACAGGATGATTACGGAGAGATAACAGGACGATTACTGAGATGTTACAGGAATAAAGTAATTTTTACGCAAAGTTAATTTTTCCGTAAAGTTAAATTTTTCGCAAAGTTAATTTTTTCCGTTAAGTTTTTATTCATTTTGTAAATTTTGACCTAAATCCAAACGATAATAAAAAGAAGGTGCAGAAACAAAGTGAAATGCTGGTTCAATCGATAATGGTGTTTATACCTGACAATAAGAAGAATTGAAAACGCTGTCGACTAAATTAATGATTTTATTTTTAGTGTACATGGGATAGCGTCAATATTATCAATATTAAAATAAAAACGTAATACATACACGCCCTGACAAACACTCGTTTAGTACATATTTATTTAATCGGATGTACTGTGCACGGATCTTTACACCCTAAGACGCTTTTAAACATTACAGATCAATGTTCAAGATTTTTAGATTCTATACAACGATTTTAAAACCGGTATTTTGAAATATTTGGATTGGTCATCGAGAGTTTAACACTGAATTTCTAAATTAACGATTTTCATCCATTGTATTTGAGATTTTTTTATTAAAGGGAGTATAACCTTATTAGAGAAGATCAAGCCTGGGATTAACAATAGCCTACCGGGATATATCACTTGGATAAAAACCTGACCAGCAAATTGACTTTTGCGACAGCAGCGCCACTTCGGCGAAGTTAACGGATAATTTCCGAAACTCCCGTAACACGTAGCCTTCTACAAGGCAGAACCCGTAACAAACACTTAGGAAATGCACGCGGAACACTAGAGTGATATATCCAGGTAGGCACTACTATTATTAATCCAAGATCAAGCTTACGTCAATATTCGTGGTTGGCGCGACAATCCAGAACACAGTAGAAAATCCTGCTACTTCCTAGACTGTCGCGCCACGAGTGAGTATCGGAACAAGCTTGACGGTCCCTTTAATTAGAAGATTTTTAAAGTCAATTTTCTACGGTGATAGGTGTACTGGATTTTGACCAATGTCCGATCCTTAGAAACATGTCACTCATGGAACGAATCAAGTCGCGTTGTTCCAAAGCATCCAGTGACACGCAGTTCATCACCAGCGACAACCGGATTGTCAATATCTTCCTGAAGTGTCTGTTGCGTCAAGGATTACTAGATCGGGTCATCAAGAACAAGTTAAGCGGACGAGCCTGGGTCGTGTTCACGGTGGTCAACGTTTACGCCGTACATCAGATCTGCCTCAACATCGTTAAAATGTCCCGAAATGGAACTCGAAACCTTTTGGCGGTATGTCTCTTCTCTTTCAAATTGTCCAGCGTTCCTTGTTTGGTCAACTCGACGTTGTTGAACGGGAATCTCTTGCGCGCGTGCTTAACAGCGCTGTCGGAGGATAAGGCGACGGTCGCATCGAATCGGGCTGTCTCAACGGTGTTGAAATGTTTGCAAATATCGTTCCTAATCACGGGTTTCGTGTCGCTAATTTTGGGATTAGTTCGATCTATACAATCGGACAAAATGGACGTCTTAAATTACGTGGACGAATTCTTTTACAACTTTCATTTCTGGAAGTCCCACGTTAATCTTAGTCTAGTCGTTATGCTCTTGGATTTGATTTGGTTCTCGTACGGATTTCGTTTTCTGAGTTTCTTGTTCCAGGCGGTGCTCTGTTTCGCGGTTGAATCTCTACGCGCTAAAGTGTCCGTTTTGGCTGGTGATCTGTCCGATAATAGTCAAGGTGCTGCTGACCATATCACCATCGAGTCTGATATTAGCGTCCGAGGCATTAGTCCAGCCGCGTTCGAATATGCCCGCTGTCACACGCGATTGTTCGAAATGATTCGGCAGTTGGACGAGCTTTTGAAGTACATTCTGTGCTTGTGGCTGTTCGATTGGCTTCATAGCTGCTGCATTTTAGTGATTAGGCTGTACCAAGAGGGACTCGGGTGGCTGGAGGTGTTGCAATGGCCGGCGATTGCTGGTCCGTTTACCGTCTTCGCGACCATGTCTCTGTTGAACGATTCCAATTCGAAGTTGCTACAAGCTTGTCACTTAAGAGCGACCAATCGGAAGCATGGTATCACCCGGCAAGAGCAGGCGACGCAATCTTTTCTACAGCAAAAGATGGCAACTGCCATTTTGAATTTTACCGTGTGGAAGAGTGCCATCTTGAATCAGAGTTTCGTCGGTAGTTTGCTTATTTTCGTTTTTTCCTACGCTACTTTTATCATTTACGCCATGGACCAAGGACGACCAATAAGCCCCGTTTCCGTTGCTAATGCCACGAGTAACTGCACATCTAATTGTTCATCTTTTATTTGATCCCCGCATTTCGATTACCAAAAGTTTGCCCATTTTCCCCACGAAGTATCAGAATCCGTTCGTTACCCGTATTATATTTACTTAAAGCGAATATAACCTTCATTGCTTTCTTTACGGAAAACCCAACAAGTTTAAAGATTAACTACTCAACAAAACACTTCAAAAATCAGAAGCGAGAGCGACCAATATAGGAATTTTTTATATAGTCAGTCTTAAAGGTGGGGTGGTGGAGTGGCTAGCACTCTAACCTCGTAGCAAGAAGAGCCGGTTCGATCCCAACTAGTGGCATTAGGTGAAAACTCAAAACTATTCATTCCGCGTTGGGTTTGCAAGTTCTCTCCCTACTGGATAAAAGGGTTTTCGCCGGAGGTCCTTGGTTTTCCTTTTCTACAAATACTTGTGAAGGTTAACGGTAATAGTAAGTGTAGGGAACTCTTGGCTCACGTGGAATTAAGGGGCTGGCCACGATCAGTGGCGTAGCCAGAAATTCCTCAAGGGGAGTCGAAATATGTGAATGTTAAGTGGGGGTCGAGAAGGGGGTGGAAATTTAGTACATTCAAAGGTAGGCCCAAGGGGGGTCTGTACCCGGAAACCCCCTTGTCTACGCCACTGGCCAGGATCCTCCTATTAACTCGGCCACCGAAGTAATGGCATTGTAAGTTGCTAGATGACTTGGATATTAGCGTAGCTGATTATTATTATTATTATTACATAACCTTTGGCGGTGACAAAGGTTTTGTTCCCTTTTAGATTGACTATATAAAAATAGATCAATTAACAGATTTCATACTCTGAAATCCACATGTAAAGCGAAGTCATTTGAGGTTCGATTTGAATGCTTTTATTCACACTAGATGGCACCAAAATAAATCTATGGATAGAAGGCTTAATAATTTTTTACCAAAACACTTCTATCTCCATCTCAATAAAAATTCGGCATAAATATAACATGAAATACAGCTAATTTAAAATTTCTACGACGAATGGGCGCCATTTGGTAAGACTCTAATGATAGCGTTACCCCTGTGAAAGGATCTTCACCCTTGTCAAATTTAATTCCTGCGAATCCATTATATAATGGTTTCGCCGGGAGTAGTGGCTCACTCCTGTAATCCCAGGCGTCCGGGAGGCAGAGTTTGTGGAAGGCCATGTGAGGACGACCACTAATCCCCCAACGGGTGGTTTTCATACTTCCGCCACGGGTGTCCCAACCCTATCCCCAAGTATCCCCCCGTTGGCCAGTGGCCGTAACACATATCTCGCACCTGATTAATCAAGTGGAAGAGCGGACTGTATTGTCCCACCCGTCACAATGGCTCATAACGAGCAAAAAAAAAATATATATATAATGGTTTCCTCCGTGATATAAAACGGATTTGTACCCCAAAAGGAAAATAAATATAAATAGATAGATCGGTTTGTTGCACTTTATTTTATCGTTGAAGAACGCTAACGTGTCCAAAACCTTATCTAAAATCCAAATATCCTGAATTGTTAATATATTCAAAATATCTAATGTTGATTGCAATACCAGAATTTGTAACGAAAGTCTTTTATGTCTATAAAATTAAAATAATTAGATCAATTAGTCAATGATCTTCTTTAATAATATATTATTTTGCAAACCTTACAAGAAATTCCCGCTCGATAAAATTTACACGTTAAAATGAAATTGAAATGAAATTATTATACAATGATCTATACTTGGTCATTTTCAAAGGTTTAGAAAAATATAAAGCTTGATTTAGATAATGAGGATTATATACAATGTAAAAGAATTTTAACGCTTCTAGTTATGTTGGCAAAGCTAAATTTTTAAAAACAAATTATGTACAAAAAATATAAAATTCCATTGAGTTAGTCTAGATGGCGCGCAAAATCAAAATTTAAAATTGACATACTGATGCTGTCAGAATATATTGTCCAGTTTAAAAAAATGGGGAGTTCTTGGCGTATGTTCCGTGTAAAGCAGGGTACCCGACGATTAAATGGTGGTTTAAACGCTACTACGGTAGAAATAATAATAGTCTAACGTAAAACCAAGCAAACAAACCCTGACCACTTATTGACTATTTTTGTAGATAGTGTTGTCCAAAACACTCATTTTGTCGTCACCTATTCTGCTTTACATAGGGGCAAACAAAGCATTTTAGCGCCGACCACCGGACTAAGTTGGCAAAATTTATTAAAAAATTATTTATCCCAATACCTAGTGGTTGCCATATTGGTGTGGCAAAAAAAAAAATAATATAATTAAACCTATAAAAATTTAATAAAAAATTAACCATTGTTTTACTGGAGTTATTTGAATGCTAATGAGTAATGATACCCTTATGTTTTACCAATATTTAGACACAGGGGCGGGGGTCAGTTTGGAACGGGTCCACTGTCATGGAGGCGCCAAAAACTGAAGAATTTAAATTTCTATTCAAAATTAAGTCTTTTTCAGCACGCCATTGTTTAAACATCTTTCAACAGTTACTAGTGTCCAATTTCGCAGGTTGTTCAAGTTTAAAACATAAACGGATTGAAACTAACCCCGTACGGTTTCGCGTTGGACATGAACTGCAACGGCAAATTGATGATGTTAGACGACGGCATGGACATGATTTGATTCTGCAAGACGGAAATACCCATAGGTTTCGCGTTGGACATGAACTGCAACGGCAACCGGATAATGTTGGACATCGCCGGATACTTGTGCACGTTGCTAACACTGTTGACCGCGTGGTTCATAAAACTGTGGGCGTTGTGCACCGTTAGACCCGTTGGTTTCGCGTTGGACACGAATTGCAACGGCAGCTTGAAGATGTTGGAAGAGGCGGGTTTGTAGGCGGAGGCGCCGTTGAGGATGCCTTGGACGATGCCCGTCGGTTTCGCGTTCGAAAGTAGTTTCAGCGGCAGTTTGTAGATGGGGCTATTGTAGCTCGGTAGTTTGCTACTAGTTGATAGTAGTTTTTTGACGTAGAAAATGGGGGATGACTTCATAGTCCGGGTCATAGTATCACTTATATCCGCTAGGGTGCGCAAGTGCGTGAGGAACGACACGGTAGTGGTGGCTTTGGATGATGTAGCGGGCTGGCTGTGAAGAAAGGCCAGAGTGACTAGAAGCAACGTGATTGGTCCGCTGTTGACACGTGCCATGACGTTCCTGGCTGAGGAAACAAATTGGAAGGATTAGTGGGAGTTAATTATGCAGATTTTAAAATATTAATCAAACATATTTTCAAAGCATTTATTAGGAATAGACATCAATTATAGTGTTTTACCTCTTTTAAATTTTAGTTTTAAAACTTTGTATATCATTATCATAATTCAATTTTATATTATTATTCGCGACCGAAAACTATCGCTACGCCCCCTTTGGTTAGCCATTTAAACCTAGATAGGTAGCGGATAACGCAGACGCTATTAGTTTTTCCTCATCGTTATTCGTAAATTAGACTTTATAAATATTGATACTTGCACTTTCATATAGTTTTTGCATCGTTTGCTTATATTTCGCTAACAAAGTTTATTTAAGAAAAACGTTCTTATGACTTTTTAATTTGTCTGTAGCAGACGCTAGATCATAGGCGCTACCTCGGAGAAGCTAGCGCCGTTACGACACCTAGATCGTTTAGGTCGCGAATAGAAAAGATTTATATGAAAGGTGAATTTTTCAATTATTACAAATAAGTTTGAAATCTTTAATTACTGGAAGCTAGTTTGAATTTGAAGACAAAAAAAAATTGATTTACTTGATTTATCCGTATATAAATAAAATAAAAATGTTTATGGCAAATGTGCCCAAATGGGTGATTGCTCGACAAACTGGTTATCTTTTAAATTGAACAATTGGTTTATGGTACCTTACTTTTGCTATGAGCATAAATAATAAAAGATTCCCCAACCATGGACCAAGAATCTAAGGGGACTCACCGTTCCCGATATTTCGACCAGCCCGAAGGCTTACTGACGTACGCCAGCCGTTTTGAAGCGCCACAAGAATTCAACCAGGGCCAGATCCTGGGCCCATATTCAGATAAGGAGTCTGGGCCCCCTTTTCACGCGCTGCATTTACTCTTATCCCTGGAACTAGGCTGTGCGTGAATTTCTCTGATTCAGCGTAGAAGTCTGAGCTCTACGGTTATATTACCATAGAGAAGGAAGGGGAGAGGAGAGATGGTGAAGGCGCATTTCAATGTATTTCCCCTTTTCACGAAGCGGCTCTTCGCGTCATATGGCTACCATGGTTACCGACGGAATCTTGTACAATAACGCGCATCGTTGTGCGCAACTACGACATAGTCAAGAGAGAGCTTTCTCTGTTCGTTTGCGTTTTTTGGCAAAGGCTTACCAAAGTTCGGTAGAATCGGTAAAAATTTAATATAGTAAAGTAAGTTATAATTTTATATGGCATAATTTACATTTCTTGACTAGTATATCTAGTGTTGCTATTGCAATTTTTATAGCAGCACTTTGTGTGGTAAACCATTTTAATTAAAAACTCACTACCTATAAACACGTCACTGCACGTGGCAGAACCACAGCTGTCACTTTCACCTTGGATTAACAATAGTAGTGCCTACCTGGATATATGACTTGGAAAAATCCTGACAAGTAAATGACTTTTGCGACAGCAGCGCCGCTTTGGCGAAGTTAACGGATAATTTCCGAAATTCCCGTAACACGAAGCCTTTTACAAGGCAGAGCCCGTAACAAACACTTAGGAAAGCTAGAGTGATATATCCAGGTAGGCACTACTATTGTTAATCCAAGCTTTCACTGGGTGGGGTGCATTTGGCCGACTCCGCATTTGGCCGACTCCTCATTTGACCGACTTTTCATTTGGCCGACTGCTCATATGTCCGAATGCCTATTTGGCCGACAGCTCATTTGGTCGACTTTTCGGTCGGCCAAATGAGCAGACCATATGGCCGACTACTCATTTGACCGACTGCTCATTTGGCCGACTGCTCATTTGAACGACTGCTCATTTCACTGACTCTTATACTATAGCCTATCCTTATCTATGTCTTTAGTGTTAGGTTGACTTATAGAACGGGCAATGTATTCTAAGTATTGGCGCCTGACGGCGCCGCGCACTCACTTCGCTCAAGCGCTGGGGGGCCGGACCGGCGCCCCCCCAGCCCCGTTCTTTATAACCAAGCTGGGCCTTCTAAAACGCGACCTAGAGGACAGTACCTAGCCAAACGCACCTAGTATCGTCTAAATGACTTATGAGCAGTCGGCGAAATGAGTAGTCGGCCAAATGAGTAGTCGGCCAAACGAGCAGTCGGCCAAACGAGCAGTCGGCTAAATGAGTAGTCGGAAAAATGAGCAGTCGGCGAAATGAGTAGTCGGCCAAATGAGTAGTCGGCCAAACGAGCAGTCGGCCAAACGAGTAGTCGGCTAAATGAGTAGTCGGAAAAATGAGCAGTAAGTCTAATGCACTGTCCATTTGGTCGACTGCCCATTTGGCCGAATTCTCAGTCGGCCAAATGGACAGTCGGACAAATGTTCAGTCGGTCAAATGAGCAGTCCATTTGGCCGACTTTCCATATGACCGACTTCTCAGTCGGACAAATGTGCAGTCGGCCAAATGGACAGTCGGCGTAACGTGTATTTTGTGGTCGGCCAAATGAGAAGTCGGCCAAACGAAACTCTCCCAGTTTACGTCGCCCCCTTTCTAAATATCTCTCCTCTTCCTTCTTTCTCTATGATATTACTAAATAAAAGCTCTTAACAATCGTCGACTAAATATGCGATAATTATGCAACATTGCGATTTAAGGCTGCGTCCGTAATTTTAAAACAAACTTTTCTACATAGAAATTTTTCCAGTATAAATTACGATGGATTTTATAGATTTATGCCTTCGAATATAGTAATTACGGTCACTGGAGGGCCCCTTCCAAAGATGGGCCCCTAGGCCACGGCCTAGGTTGACCTAGGCGGAAATACGGCACTGTGTTCAACTATCACTACTATGTGGCTTAGTCGGGGCTAAAGTGACAGTGCGTGCGAGAAAGGTACTTAATAACATTTTATTCTTTACTTAAGTTTTTCTTGTGTTTACTTTGTAATTAACTTTTGATGTTCTTTGATTGTATTGCAAACGAGACTCTGTATCTGGATCCTAAAGAATTTCAAACAGATAAATCAATATAATAAATAGGCTTAGTTTATAAAATTTAGTTTAGAAACGAAATGGATTCCAGTTAATTTGATTAAAAAACCTCAGCCATATGCGGCTTACTAGTTATTTTTACTTAATACAATGGTTTATTACCATTACTTAAACTTTTAAAAACCGATTTAAAAAATTACGGTTCGTCCACTTCGCAACCCCCCAAATTTAGTGGAGATTCACGTTGAGGAGACGAAAGTTATAATACAGGAAAAGCTGTCTTGGGAAATCTTTAATTTGTCTATGCTATAGCGGGAAAACGAACAATATAGTTTAAATATGGCAATACTGTTTCTACACACTGAAACTGGCTCACTTTTGCACAGCCAAACGTTTTCCCTAGATAATAGGCGCTTCAATAAAACCTATTCAAGAAAATCGCCAAAAAGTAATATTTCCGAGAACCAGGACCTGCAAGTTACTGTTTATACAGCGCTTGTTGATATAATGGAAACTTGTGTTTCCTTTTAACACATGTGGTAGCTTTTTTTTCACATTAAAGCTTGTAAAACACGCTGTTCTGTTTACAAGTGAAAAGTTTCCATTATTTTAAAAAGCACCATATAGGCAGTAATTTGCAGGTCCTGACTCTCGGAAATATTACTTCTTGGCGATTTCCTTGAAGACATTTTAATTAAGCGCCTATTGGTGTTTATTTTGAAGTATAATCTAAGAAAATAATTATGTTCAACGTACTAGTGTGACACTTGACAGTTTCCAATCTTCCACGTATTTAATTTTTACTGAGAGCCTTTTGTAGATTGACCACACATTTTTCGTGTAATACGCTTTGTCGGTTTCAAACGAAAATGACACGCAGTGCCTCTCGTGGTGAGATCACGCGTAACTTGGTTAAAAGTTTTTACCCGCCCCCATGGAAATTAATGTAAAGTTGGTGATAATTAAACGTTAATTAACCTACCAAATGGTATATGAAATATTCCACTGACAATTTTTCCCGTTAATATGAACTTAAATGTAATATAAAATCGTCTTGAAAAATCGTTTATCTCTTTACGTTCAAAAATAATATTTTTAACGCGTCATGTAGATAATCGAACATCTGCTCGTTTAGGTAAAGTTTG
Source organism: Leiobunum rupestre (assembly GCF_980474605.1). Lineage (NCBI taxonomy): Eukaryota > Metazoa > Arthropoda > Arachnida > Opiliones > Sclerosomatidae > Leiobunum > Leiobunum rupestre. The sequence goes on along the minus strand of NC_143385.1, from coordinate 51,016,167 downwards.
CGTTGTCAACGCGCGTATTAGAAAGCAAAATGAGATTTTAGAAAGTAGGTTGTAATTCGGAACGATATTAATACTTTTCGCGAATTTTGTCATCAGTTAATTATAAATATGACTTGAAATAAGTTTCCAGGTTTATTTAAAAGCTAGTTTCATAACTTTTCATCCATTGGTTCGTTCACAATGTATCTTTAAAGTAAACGAAAATTTGAAGGCGGTGACTCTTGCCCAGCCTTAAGCCTCGGTTTAATCTACCGCGTATTTTGAAACTCAAAAACCCGAGTACTATCTTTAAATGATGGCGAACGCTAATTGTAATACGAAACAAATAACTTAGAACGTATTTCGTTATTTGTTTCTTATTACAAGGAGCGTTTGGGTTTTTCCGTTTAAAAATACGCGGCAGAATAAACTGAGGCTTAGTACTGGGCAAGATTCACTGCCTTTCATTTGCTTTCTAATACGCGGGTTGACCACGCAAACTTTACCTAGACGAGCAGATGTTCGATTATCTACATGACGCGGGAAAAATAATATTTTTGAATGTTATAAAGCGATAAACGATTTTTCAAGACGATTTTATATTACATTTAAGTTCATATTAACGTGGAATATTTCTGATATCATTTGGTAGGTTAATTAACGTTTAATTATCGCCAACTTTACATTAATTTCAATGGGGGCGGGGAAAAACTTTTAACCAAGTTACGCGCGAGCTCGCCACGAGAGGCGCTGCACGTCAATCGCTCGCTCCCTATAATTCAAACAAAGTCCTTAGGCCTAACACATCATGGCGAGCGCGTGCATGAAGAAAATAGAAGGCGCAGGACTTGTGATAATTCAATATTTAGTGGCGAATTTTTCACGCTATTATGGCGCTTACTTATTTGGGTATGACGTCAAATCTAAAACACTTAACGCAGACCTATCAGTAATTATTTAAACTACCTACTAACATATTTATAGACTTATGCTAAGACTAAATATAGTACGTAACCATACCATCAAACCGTTAATTTTCTCCCGAGTTCTAATTTCATCCGTTAGGGTGCGACTAAAGCAGGGCGTTAAAGCCACTGCCAAACATTGCTCTCGACCTTCAAAATGTTTATCTACAAAATATGCTAAACTTTTACTTAAAAAAATTACCACTAGAAAAACATGGTTATGTCGGCTTCTAAAATGGTGATCCTGACCTGAAAATGGTTGTATTTTAAATTAGACAGATGGGCACCCCTGTTCTAAAGGTATACCAAAAGGCCAAAATTGGTATAATTTCACCTTTCGTCGCCAAAATGTCTGCAGGGTGGTTGCTTCCAATTACCCCCAGTGCTTCACGCATCTCGAGACACCAAGGCCTATCATTTCTCAATTCACACTGTATTTTTCGCTTCCATGCGGGAGAACAAATTTATAGTTAGGACTTTCCGCCATTGCCTTTGTACGTATATCTGTGTCTTCTAAACGTAGTATTATTTATTTTCGATCAAATTAACGAAATTGCGGGCTTGGATGGACGCAGAAATTGAGAAAAAGGCCCAAAAGTGTTCAATAATTATCTAGCTGAGTTTGACCAGGGAAATTAGACTTTTGAAAAAGTAAAGGAGTGGAAAAGTGGTGGCTGCCAGATTTATGTCGACATTTAATTTAATTTTTTACCGATCACTACCTGTGAGCAAGAATAAAAAGAAGTGAGCTTTGAAAGGACATCGCACTTCTTCTATGGGATTTGGCTTTCGACAGATTTTTCTGAAATTGAAATATGTTGTTAAGCTTGATCAAAGGAGCAAAATTGTTCTTTGCCATTTTTGCCTAGCTCCTATAGTTTGTCCAGTATCAGCGGTCAAAAGTGGACAAAACTTAGTATAGTCTATTTGTTAAAAGATGTCACGACCCAAGTTTTGTAGAGAAATGGTCACGACCGATCGGTTAGCGTTCTACCTTCGCTAGTCCGGGCTCACTATCAATAGAATTTTCTAGCTTCCCAAAACAGAGCGTCGGATTTGGTTACTTTCTGATCGCGCGATGAACGGAACTCAGTAAATAAATAATTAAATATTGAGTTTTAAATGTCGTTTGACCGTGACTTTAGACGATTGTGTGACTAAAATCGATAAATAAGTGTTTAATATTTTGTGGTGTGACTGTTTCTTTCCTATCAGCGAGTGTTGAATGGGGGATTCAACGAAACGGTTAATCATATATATTCTGATTTCTTAAGAATTTATTTTATGTTATGTTTTCTTTATTATTGCTCATAAAATATTGAACAATAAATCATTCCACGTACGAAAATTCATCGAATAATAATTTGCGAGAAAAGAAATAATGAAGTAGAGGTGTAAAAATCTTGACAAAACAATTTATTTATAGTGAGCCCGGACTAGCGACGCGCGAACGTAGAACGCTAACCGATGAGCGCTGACTCCTTTTAGCAAATTGACTATACTAAGTTTTGTCCACTTTTGACCGCTGATACTGGACAAACTATAGGAGCTAGGGAAAATTGGCAATAGACAATTTTGCTCCTTTGATCAAGTTTAACAACATATTTCAATTTGAAAGAAATCTGTCCAAAGCCAAATCCCATAGAAGAAGTGCGATGTCCTTTATTCGAAATAGGAATCTTCTTTAAGAATGTTTACATTAGACTGACTCATTACTTAATTTTTAAGGTTGGTTTAACATTGTGTTTAGTATATTTCATTTATATGTATAACCCCAAAATATGGCAATAAACATTCATTCATTAGTTAGAAACGTCTCGGAAACGTCATGCCAACTTCTCATTGTTGACAACTTGACAACACGTGAGAGAATGGTACTTGAAACAATTAAGTGACCTCTCGCCAACACGGAAAAAGTTGCAGCCCTCACAGCCGACAATTTTATACGAATACCAAATAGTTTGATAAATTGGGTTCAAATTTAACAAAATCAAATAGTCAAAATTTATAAATAGAATACTCAGATTTTTCAAATTCATTATTTGGTATTCTCGAATATTAATAACAAAAGTTCTATTCATCGGTGCGAATAGTAAACCTGAAATTAAGCCAAATGATTTGGTCGAATCGAATAAAACCAATAACATGTTTTCCCAAATCATTTGCGAACATTACAACAAACGAGGCTGCCATATGTCGACTCTTATTCCATTGTTACCAATCCAAAACCAACATACGACGCAACAAACGAGGCTGCCATACTTTATGTCGACTCGTATTCCCTTAATTTTTAACGATGGATAACCAATTGCAGACGACGCAACAAACGAGACTGCCATACTTTATGTCGACTAGAATTACCTTTTTACAGATGCAAAACAAATTGCAAACGCTTATAAGAAATTTTAACTTATTTATAGGACGCATTTTTGGAAAATAAGGAAAATGTAGGATAATTTCTGTGTCAATTACATTAAAATATAGGTTTCAAATATCTATGAAGTTAAAACACAAGGCTTTTTAAATGGAGTTTAGCTTAATAATTGGTCAAGCAAGCGAGGATTTTTAATAGGGTCGAAAAACATTTGGCTTGAATCTGTTACATCACAACTGACGTTATTTAGAAAAATATAGGGAAGCACTTTAATTATATTAATAAGTTTAAGGAAGACATTGAAAATATAGTTTGTTATTTTTAAATATAGTAAGTGTGGTCACCCTGCATAACCTCACTCGGGTGTTGACCATTTTGGTCACCTGGCTGGGAGCTGAACACATATAGGCTCTCTTTCGGTGGATTTCGAAAACTAGATACATGTAGGTAGCTTATTAGTCAACATTATTAGCTTGTAAGAGAGTTATAATGGATGAAATAATCGCAATTAAGGATTAAAACTTGCATTTTACGCTGTTTTGCGTTTATTCCATAGTAACACAGAGAAATTACAACTCCCAGATTTAGCAATTTTTCATTAATCTGACAATAGCAGACACCAGAACATATGAGTGGTACCGCAGCGCCATCTAGAATCGCTTCGCTCGCAAATGGAAATAACAAAGAATTACAAATCCATACATTTGATTTTCACACTGAATACATATTGCTTTATAAATATATTTTAAAGTGTGAGTTTTAAATGATAAAAATGTACTTTTCAAAAAATAATTTTTAATATTTATTTGTGCAAATTTTATAACCTATTCTTTTCTAATTGATTTTTTGGATGTATACGTATCGTAAATTAAAATGAAGTTTAATCTAAATAATATTTAATTACCAATAGTTACTTGGGTTATTTTGAATAGGCATTGCTACCAGGACCTATAATAATTCTATTGGCATTATTTTTTGCTTTACAACCACATTGGAGTTATTAGAGTCAAAAAGTAAGGTCTGCATTTTTAGGGTCCCCAATTTTATTTTGCCCAGGGCCCCCAATAGTGTTAATCCGGCCCAGATTTCTACAGCAATTAAGTAGTATAAATTTTAATAAATCCATTGAAGCTCAAAGCATAAGTAACATAATAGAAATAAGTTTGGCAAAAAGCAAAAATTTCCACTAAATATATTCGGCAATCAAGATATAGTTCTGTGCAGAGCCACCTAGTGTACAAATACGCCTAAGAACGATAATATACTACTATCTTCGGTTGCGAGTTCAAGTCCATAAGTAAATTGGCATTTTAACAATAGGAAGAGTCATACTTATATTATGATCAAAGATATTTAAAGCACGATTTAAATATCTGATTTAAATATAATTGTTTAAAGCCATCGAACTTCGGCTCTATTGCTTAATTAATTGAAAATAATTAGAAACCGAAAAATAATTAGGCAATAAAAAATCCTATCAAATTTAATTCTAGACACAATATTATCTGTCGGTTAACCAATAATTATCTACTTTTCCTTTATAATGGATTTAAGTTTTAAAAATAAATTTCTCACAAAGATAAGGTAAAAAAAGAATGATATTAAATTTCCTTATTTCGTAATTTGGTATTCGAGGCACGTTTTTAGCAGGGCCTCCAGTGAACAGTTGAAAAAATTCCCCATTAGTTCGAGGAATGTACAAATCCCCTCGCAATAAAATTCCTTCATTTAGGGGACAGTAGCAGGATTGAAATTTTAAACGGTGGTAATTGTCAAAGAATATAATTTATTTAAAATGCACTAAGGGTCATAAAGTCGGTGATTACTGATTACTTTTAAACGACGTTTCGAGGTAACAAGATATTTGTAGAAACGTGTTTAACAAAACTTTTTGTGACCAGTTTCAAATTGAAGATTTATTTTAATTCGGTCGAGGAAAAATATTCGTTTTTATCAAAATTTATTGAATCACTTTTTATATTAAATGGAATTAATTTTAATATAATTGACCAGGCGTGGTCAAATAGAAGTTTCAATTAAACATCTTAAATTAAATCGCCAAGTAATATTTCCGTGAGGCAGTGCTTGTTAAAATAATGAAAACTTTTCACCTGTATGGTATACAACAAGCATTCCCTTTCAACGAGGTAGCTTTTTAGAGGTCGGCGTTTGGATAACAATTAACCGTTTGTTTGGATAATATCCATCAACAAAAATTATCCAAAAAATAATCAGTTATTTTTAGTTTTTTTCCATATTAAATCGTTTTTGTCCATGGATAATATCCATGGATAAACGGTTAACCGCAATTTTTATGATTAATTGAAATTTTGCCAGTTAATTTATCTGCTCCGCCGATCTCTAGCTTTTTTGACATATTAAGGCTTAGAAAAAACACGACGTTCTGTTTACAGGTGAAACGTTTCCATTATTTCAACAAGCACTATGTAAACAGTAACTTGCAGGCTCTGGGAAATATTGCTTCTTGGTGATTATCTTTAAGGATGTTTTATTTAAGCACGGCTTTCCTAAAGAAATATTTTTAACTAAAACCATTACTTGGTTTTGTTTTTTATTTTAATTCATTTTGTTGATTTTTAAAAATTAATTGTATTTTAGATAAAATTTAAATCTGGTTTCAAATCTCTTAAAACCAAGATAAAATTTAAATCTGGTTTCAAATCTCTTAAAACTAAGGTAGAATTTAAATCTTGTTTTAAATTTCTTAAAACTAAGATAAAATTTAAATCATGATTTAAATATGTTAAAACTAAGGTAAAATATAAAAAATTGTTTTAAATCTCTTAAAACTAACTAAACTAATAAAGGACAGTGTGTCAGAATTTATAGCCCGGTGACCATACCACCGGAGGCCTATCATCATAGTGCCCTACGCCAGCGTCCACCTAGCCCGGAAAGGTGACAAATCCAGCATGGGTAGTAGAACCCTACTACTGATGGTCGCACCTTTGACGCAAGCCACTCAACCCAGCAGAAGGTGCAGCAATGGGCGGACCAATTCCCACTTCGCACACAGCAGTGGGATTAAGAGTGGATGCTGTAGCAACTCCAGCTGACACCCTACTTACGTAAGTAAGAGTCAAACCCTTTGGAGAGAGCTCCTAAAGGGGAACGACAGCAGTCCAAGTAACCCGGCACAGCCGGCATCGGAGATCCCGGCGTTGTTCCAAAAGGCCGGGAAACAGGACCGCCGTGCCCTCATATGGAGGCTCGCTGCCCCACAGCAGGCTACCCAATCCGCCGAGGCGGCCAGTTTGCACGGACCCTCTCTGTTAGCCTAAGCCGAAGCTCAGTATCCAGCCCAAACCCGAAGTCGGAGGTGGATATAGGACCATTTGATCGAAGCTAACATATCCCAGTGCACCACCGCCCTTATGGGTTACAAGAGCCGGACCCCGACTCCCCGGTAAAGCCACCAGTTATTGCACACTCCGACCCATTTAGGGCCACTAATAAAGGACAGTTCTTGTACATAATTAAGAGATTAAAATAATTAAAAGCAACTATTGTACAATTAAAAGGTTTTATTACAAAAACACAGCTACGGCCGTTTCGACGCCAACACCAGCATCGTCGTCAGGTAATATATTAGCCTGACGACGACGCTGGTGTTGGCGTCGAAACGGCCGTAGCTGTGTTTTTGTAATAAAACCTTTTAATTGTACAATAGTGGCTTTTAATTATATTAATCTCTTAAAACTAAGATAAAATATAAATATTGTTTTAAATCTCTTAAAACTAAGGTAAAATATAAATAGTTTTATATCTCTTAAAACTAAGGTAAAATATAAATAGTTTTAAATCTCTTAAAACTAAGGTAAAATATAAATAGTTTTAAATCTCTTAAAACTAAAGTAAAATATAAATATTGTTTAGTTAGGTAAAATTTAAATATCTTAAAACGGAAGTAGAATTTAAATTACTTTAAATAATTCCAAAAAACATTAACTATGTATATATAAAATGCATATATAAATATATAAAAATTTAAATATGTAAAAATATAAAAATAAAAATAAAAATATAAAAATTTGAATATATAAATATATAAAAATAAAAATAAAAATATAAAAATATAAAAATTTTAATATATAAATATATAAAAATATAAAAATTTAAATATATAAAAATATAAAAATTTCAATATATAATAATATAAAAATTTCAATATATAAAAATATTTAAATACATAAAAATAACAAACATACCGAGACTACTTTGACTACACAGTAAAAACTATTTGTTTTCTAAAATATAATAAAAATTAAGAGTAGTAATTCTAGTACATAATGACTAGTTTCGCCATATGCTCAGAGGCATCATCAGGTAAATATACAATTATTAAAATTTGATAATACAAAAATTTAAAAATATAAAAATACATTCGAAATAATGAACCTATTAACACACTGCAACACATTCATTTAGGGGAAGTGTCTTCTCAGAAAGCGTAGCACCAGTATGTCATTGTACAAAAAATCTCTTTTTATTAACTGCTAAGTATTCCTCCAAAGTCACGACCAAGATCAAAGTCAAACTCGTAAACAGCCGACTTGGAAGCTCAACGTAAGGCAGTTTGCGAGCGCAGACAGCGCTTTATGAGATGGCGGAAACTAGCGGGTGAGCGTGAACGCCAACTAGGCTTGTAATGTGTCTTTAATGTAGTGTGAAATATGTCTGCCAGCGTGTCATTAGGGACTCGCCCCTCCCACCCAGGAGATCGCTTTTTTTCGCCCGCAACAATTGAATTTTATTGTCGAGAGGGGCTTACCTTTTTATTACTTTTGAAGTTTAGAAAGTTTTCAGATCAAAATAAAGTTTATAATTTTTTTTCGTGGAATTTGCGAGCTTATTTTTTTCCCTTGTCGGGTTTGCTAACCTTAATAGGATTTTTAGACTTTAATTTTAGCCAGTCTTTAAGTCAGAGTTGGCTTATTTAAATCAATTTGATTTAAATCAAAACCAAGATTAAATCAAGTTATTTAAAAAATCATTGATTTAAATTACATAATGTAATTCAATGGAGGAATAAAAAATTGTCAAAAATAGGTTCTTAAGAATTTAGAATGTGCAGAAAATCTAAGCAAACTAAAATATGAAATAGAAATTTAATTTAATTAGGATTTCATTAAATTAAAGATTAACTAACTAATAAAAGTAAAATATTCGTTAATTATACAGGAAAAGAGCTATTAGTTGTATAAAAATCATTAAATTCAATTAAATAAAAAAACGATTTATTTGATTTTTATTAAAAAAATAACCAAAAACGTGTCAGCCCTGCAATAAATAATAAAAATTATGATTAAAGCCTCATTAACTTTATTTTTACTATAGGCCCAGGTATTTATTAATTAAATATGTTCTATACAAAAATATACCATGATTTACAATTTTTACCAATGAAAAAAAAATAAAACAATTTATCTTTAAGTTAATACAAATATTTTTATATTCGAAAAAAAAATGAAATATTTTGTTTTCTATGGTAACTTAAAATTAAAATAATTTTAAATCGACATTTTTATAATTTTAAATTTAGGCTAAAATAAAAAAAAATTGATTAATTTTGATGATTTTTTTAAAATTGGAGCACAGATATCGTTGATTGTAGACCATTGGACCGAAATCCCATTCGTCCGAATGTACCATTCAACCGAATTCCATTCGACCGAAAACCGCGTTTTGCGCGGTTTTCATTCAATATACCGTTAGTGATACATATTTATATATCGTAGGCTACGTGACGATAGTATATCTAATTTGGACTAAACTATGTCTTAAATATTTATTATTTCGTACCGACGTGTATTTTTAGACCGTTTTCCCTTGAATTTTGATATTTTCCGGGTTTAATTTTGGAAAATAACCTTGATAAGACCCGACGTGAAATAGTTGCCTACCATATCTAACCCAACCTGAACTAATCTAATCCAACCTAACCCAACCTGAACTAACCTAACATAACCTAACCCAACCTGAACTAACCTAATCCAACCTAACCCAACCTGAACTAACCTAATCCAACCTAACCCAACCTGAACTAACCTACCCGAAGTGAAAACGAACCAGATTTAAATTTCCCATTCAACTGAATCCCGCCATGTTGGGTAATAAACGAAAATACTTTTCGGTTCAATGGGATTCGGTCAAACAGGATTCGGTCCAATAGTATACAACCATATCGGTACCTGATTTAAAAAAACAAAGTAACTCTAATTTTATCGTAATTCTAATTCGAACATTTCCTAAAGTATTTTGGGTTGATCCCTATCGTAACATATCTAATTTCGTTAAGAAAAACAACAGATATCAAGAAAATTCGTTATTCTACATTTTCTTTAATATTTAAATATTTAAAAATTATAAAATCGTTTTTTTCGAGGGGCAGGTCACTTCCTTGATTAACGACGCACCCCTCAAAAGATTAAATCCGATTTAATCGTGATTATTAATTCAATTTAATCACGATTAAGTTGATTAAATCAGGTTTAATCATGATTAAGTTGTTTAAATCACGTTTAATCATGACTAGAATGTTTAAATCACGTTTAATCATGATTAGAATGTTTAAATCTGATTTAATCATGATTAGAATGTTTAAATCTGATTTAATCATGATTAGAATGTTTAAATCTGATTTAATCATGATTAGAATGTTTAAATCTGATTTAATCATGATTAGAATGTTTAAATCTGATTTAATCATGATTAGAATGTTTAAATCTGATTTAATCATGATTAGAATGTTTAAAACTGATTTAATCATGATTAGAATGTTTAAATCTGATTTAATCATGATTAAATGATTAAATTGATTTAATCCTGATTCAAAATTATATCGTGATTAGTATGATTAAATCGTATTTTAGTTTTGATTTTAATGATAAATTATCGATTCGGCCGATTATATTGATTAAATCGTGATTAAGATGATTAAATCTAATTAAAATGATTAAATCTAATTAAAAAGATTAGATCATGATTAGATTGATTAGATATCGTTTAAATGATTAAATCCTGATTAAGAAGATTAGATCATGATTAGAATGATTAAATCTCGTTTAAATCGTGATTAGATTTTCTAATCTTGATTAGATTTTTTAAAATTTGATTACCTTGATTTAATCACGATTACCCTGATTTAATTATTTGACTATGATTAAGACGCACCCAAAATGGAAGTGACCTGCCCCTTGTTTTTTTAAACATGATAATTCAGTTACGATTTCTTTAACTACCAAGTCAAAAAAAAATTCAAACTATAGAAACGGAATTTTAAATAAAGATAAGAAAAAAATCTAGCTCAATCGGCATTATCAATTATAAATAGCTTAAGCTATAATTAAATATCGATTTAAAAAAACTGACCGAGCTTCTGATAGGAGCTTTAAAAGATTTTCCCGTAAAATATCCAATCAGCAAAGATTTGAGATACGGGTTTAAAATTAGAAGTAAATGATAACGGAGCCAATATTTTTAATTCTTCGATAAACAACCTTCGAAGAGTTGTAATTTACATCCTCATTGTTTGGTACGAAATAAAATTTATTTTACTAACATTTAGTTTGTTTTGCGTTAGTTATTTGTTTTGATGTGATCGTAAGTAAACACGGCAATGCTCGATTGTGATTAGATTTAAGTGACCAGAATGCTTTTAATGATTAACTGTTTATAAATGGCAAAAGTGGGGCATTCATTTTTCGGAAGATTTTAAATAATCAGTCAACGGTACATTTAAATTTAAAATTGATACGAACCAATTTAAAGCGTCACGTAAATCAGTTAATTTTTTTTAGAATTTCTAGATACCCTATTTTATCATATCAAAAGTAACCTTCAATTTTTTTACTCTTAATAAATTTATATTTATTAAATAAGTTCTAATTAATTAAATAAATAAATACCAATACACTTAATAAATTCTAATTCACTTAATAAATTCTAATTCACTTAATAAATTCTAATTCACTTAATAAATTCTAATTCACTTAATAAATTCAAATTAATTAAATAAATTCAAATTAATAAAATAAATTCAAATTGATTAAATAAATTCAAATTAATTAAATAAATTCAAATTAATTAAATAAATTCAAATTCACTTAATAAATTCAAATTCACTTAATAAATTCAAATTCACTTAATAAATTCAAATTCACTTAATAAAATTCAAATTCACTTAATAAATTCAAATTCGCTTAATAAATTCTAATTCGCTTAATAAATTCAAATTCACTTAATAAATTCTAATTCTCTTAGTAAATTCTAATTCTCTTAATAAATTCAAATTATCTTAATAAATTCAAATTCACATAATAAATTCTAATTCACTTAATAAATTCTAATTCTCTTAGTAAATTCTAATTCTCTTAATAAATTCAAATTATCTTAATAAATTCAAATTATCTTAATAAATTCAAATTATCTTAATAAATTCAAATTCACTTAATAAATTTAATTCACTTAATTAATTCTAATTCTCTTAATAAATTCAAATTATCTTAATAAATTCAAATTCACTTAATAAATTCTAATTCACTTAATAAATTCAAATTAATTAAATAAATTCAAATTAATAAAATAAATTCAAATTGATTAAATAAATTCAAATTAATTAAATAAATTCAAATTAATTAAATAAATTCAAATTCACTTAATAAATTCAAATTCACTTAATAAATTCAAATTCACTTAATAAATTCAAATTCACTTAATAAATTCAAATTCACTTAATAAATTCAAATTCACTTAATAAATTCAAATTCACTTAATAAATTCAAATTCGCTTAATAAATTCTAATTCTCTTAATAAATTCAAATTCACTTAATAAATTCTAATTCACTTAATAAATTATAATTCTCTTAGTAAATTCTAATTCTCTTAATAAATTCAAATTATCTTAATAAATTCAAATTATCTTAATAAATTCAAATTCACTTAATAAATTTAATTCACTTAATTAATTCTAATTCTCTTAATAAATTCAAATTCACTTAATAAATTCTAATTCACTTAATAAATTCTAATTCTCTTAGTAAATTCTAATTCTCTTAATAAATTCAAATTATCTTAATAAATTCAAATTATCTTAATAAATTCAAATTATCTTAATAAATTCTAATTCACTTAATTAATTCTAATTCTCTTAATTAATTCAAATTCACTTAATAAATTCAAATTCACCTAATAAATTATAATTCTCTTAATAAATTCAAATTCACTTAATAAATTCTAATTCACTTAATAAATTCAAATTAACTTAATAAATTCAAATTCACTGAATAAATTCAAATTCACTTAATAAATTCTAATTCTCTTAATAAATTCAAATTCACTTAATAAATTCTAATTCTCTTAATAAATTCAAATTCACTTAATAAATTCTAATTCACTTAATAAATTCTAATTCACTTAATAAATTCTAATTCACTTAATAAATTCTAATTCACTTAATAAATTCTAATTCTCTTAGTAAATTCTAATTCTCTTAATAAATTCAAATTATCTTAATAAATTCAAATTATCTTAATAAATTCAAATTCACTTAATAAATTTAATTCACTTAATTCTAATTATCTTAATAAATTCAAATTCACTTAATAAATTCAAATTCACTTAATAAATTCAAATTCACTTAATAAATTCAAATTCACCTAATAAATTCAAATTATCTTAATAAATTCAAATTCACTTAATAAATTCAAATTCACTTAATAAATTCTAATTCACTTAATAAATTCTAATTCTCTTAATAAATTCTAATTCTCTTAATAAATTCAAATTCACTTAATAAATTCTAATTCACTTAATAAATTCAAATTCACTTAATAAATTCAAATTCACTTAATAAATTCAAATTATCTTAATAAATTCAAATTATCTTAATAAATTCAAATTCACTTAATAAATTCAAATTCACTTAATAAATTCAAATTCACTTAATAAATTCCAATTCACTTAATAAATTCTAATTCACTTAATAAATTCTAATTCACTTAATAAATTCTAATTCACTTAATAAATTCTAATTCACTTAATAAATTCTAATTCTCTTAGTAAATTCTAATTCTCTTAATAAATTCAAATTATCTTAATAAATTCAAATTATCTTAATAAATTCAAATTCACTTAATAAATTTAATTCACTTAATTCTAATTATCTTAATAAATTCAAATTCACTTAATAAATTCAAATTCACTTAATAAATTCAAATTCACTTAATAAATTCAAATTCACCTAATAAATTCAAATTATCTTAATAAATTCAAATTCACTTAATAAATTCAAATTCACTTAATAAATTCTAATTCACTTAATAAATTCTAATTCTCTTAATAAATTCTAATTCTCTTAATAAATTCAAATTCACTTAATAAATTCTAATTCACTTAATAAATTCAAATTATCTTAATAAATTCAAATTCACTTAATAAATTCAAATTATCTTAATAAATTCAAATTATCTTAATAAATTCAAATTCACTTAATAAATTCAAATTCACTTAATAAATTCAAATTCACTTAATAAATTCAAATTCACTTAATAAATTCAAATTCACTTAATAAATTCAAATTCACTTAATAAATTCAAATTCACTTAATAAATTCAAATTCACTTAATAAATTCAAATTCACTTAATAAATTCAAATTCATTCATTAATTTAATAACTATAAATTGATTCAACCATTATTTTAATAAATATTAGTTAATTTAATAGAAATAAGTTAATTCAATAATTAATGTTATAAATATAAGTTAATTCAATAATTAATGTTATAAATATAAGTTAATTCAATAATTAATGTTATAAATATAAGTTAATTCAATAATTAATGTTATAAATATAAGTTAATTCAATAATTAATGTTATAAATATAAGTTAATTCAATAATTAATGTTATAAATATAAGTTAATTCAATAATTAATGTTATAAATATAAGTTAATTCAATAATTAATGTTATAAATATAAGTTAATTCAATAATTAATGTTATAAATATAAGTTAATTCAATAATTAATGTTATAAATATAAGTTAATTCAATAATTAATGTTATAAATATAAGTTAATTCAATAATTAATGTTATAAATATAAGTTAATTCAATAATTAATGTTATAAATATAAGTTAATTCAATCATTAATGTTATAAATATAAGTTAATTCAATAATTAATGTTATAAATATAAGTTAATTCAATAATTAATGTTATAAATATAAGTTAATTCAATAATTAATGTTATAAATATAAGTTAATTCAATAATTAATGTTATAAATATAAGTTAATTCAATCATTAATGTTATAAATATAAGTTAATTCAATCATTAATGTTATAAATATAAGTTAATTCAATAATTAATGTTATAAATATAAGTTAATTCAATAATTAATGTTATAAATATAAGTTAATTCAATAATTAATGTTATAAATATAAGTTAATTCAATAATTAATGTTATAAATATAAGTTAATTCAATAATTAATGTTATAAATATAAGTTAATTCAATAATTAATGTTATAAATATAAGTTAATTCAATAATTAATGTTATAAATATAAGTTAATTCAATAATTAATGTTATAAATATAAGTTAATTCAATCATTAATTTAATAAATATACAAGTTAATTCAATCATTAATTTAAGTCATTTAATAAATATAAGTTAATTCAATCATTAATTTAAGTCATTTAATAGTTTTCAATTAATTTCATTTATTTAAGTTAACATTCAATGAAAAAGTTCGAAACTAAGCTTCGGCTGCAGCTACTGCTCGGATTTCAATTAATTTTTATCCATGATTAAAATAAGCTCGGCGATATTTAAATAATATTTATTTAAATAACCAATTGTTGAATAAAAATTGTAAAATGTTTAAATAATCGAAAGTGAATAAGCCTAATATTTAAATAAAACAAACAATTATTTAAATAAATGCCACTTTTATTCAAATAAATGCTTGGTTGCGTAAAAAATATAATTAAATAAGTTAAAATGATATTCTTTTTACCAACGTTTTTTAAATAAATCGGAAAATTTGTGGATAATGAATAAACAATTCCGAACACGCATGATATCCCATTTCAAACAATTAGGACAGCTCAATTTTTTTTTAAATTAAATGTTTTTTAATGAACATATTTTTTCTATAAATAGGCGTTCCAAAAACTGTTCATAGAAATCTCGGAACTACACAAACAAAACCCATTTTGTTTGTTCAATGAAAACTCCATTACCCGTAGAATTTTTCTTATTTTCTTCAACAACACCAGATTCTTCTCTTCGACAGTTGATTAACTCAACATTATAAATCTTCAACACTTATTTTGAAAAAATTAACCTCGATCGTTCCAGTTAAGCTGTTAAAATCGGCGGTAAAACAAGAAAGATTTATAAAGCTTGTCATCGAATTCGGATCAGCCGGTTTAACAGCCGTAAATCTCACGAAAAACTATTGTTAAGGAGAAATTTATGTTAAAATATAAATATAATTAAAATATCTTTCAATCAAAATCAGCCTGGGAAATACTCGACCCGTAACAAAAGCTTCAGAGTATTAAAAGTAAATAAATAAAATAATTGACCGTATAAGTACTGCGGGTACTATTTGGGTGGTCTGACTTTTTGGGACGAATATTTTTAAATATTTGTTTATATTCTAAAAACAAAATATTCAACTGGCGTTTCAAATTTAAATTAGAAATTTTACCATTCAATTTTACTGTATATTAAACTTCAGAGCAGAAAGACCGTAACTCAAACTTGACATTTCACTAAAAATTATTTAGTTACTTCAGAGCAGAAAGACCGTAACTCAAACTTGACATTTTACTATAAATTATGTAGTTACTTCAGAGCATAAAGAACGTAACTCAAACTTTTCATTTTACTCTATTATATATTACGTATTTATTATGTAGTTACTTCAGAGCAAAATGAACGTAACTCAAAATTGGTATTTTACTACATTATTTATTTATTATGTAGTTACTTGAGAGCGAAAACCTTGTCATTTGGGCACACTATATACTTTCTAAATACATAAAACTGGCGCATTCTCAGAGTAAAAAGATCGCAACATAAATTTAACATTTTACTATAGTATATATTACATATTGAATCTGTAGTTACCTCAGTCCATCCATTACAATTAAATAACAACAAATAAAAAGAAAACATTTCCTTAGAATAAGAAACTGGTTTTTGAATCAGATATGGAAGATATTTATGAATTACTACCAAATATTCTATTTAATAACGTATGCACGTCTCGGGAGATTTTAGCAAGGATTTCCACGACCAGATGGCGCCCAAAACCATAACACTTAAGATCTTACCTTATGATAAGGCGTTAAAATTCAGGGAAAATATTTTTCAAAAAATTTCTAAAATTGCCCGATCAGTAAATATAAACGGTGGGATTTTCAGGGTAGGTTAAAAGTGAAACGGAAAATTTATTAAAAAAAAATAAAAAAATATTGGTTCGTACAATCATACTTTTCGGGGGTGGGGCACGTGCCCCCTGTGCCACTCCTCCCTGGCTAACGCTTAAAGTTGTCTCAATCTATAAACACTATCCCTAAGCAGAAGTAAGTACGTTAAATAATTTGATTAAAGCGCTCGAAAAAATCTTGAATTCTTATAATCTTGACGTACCCTAATTCTCCCAAAAATATTAACGCCCAGATTACCAAGCTTCACTGTCAAGTAAATTAGAATGGCTTATACGAAATATACCGTCTTAACCTGAAAGCGGATATTAACCTCAGAATATAGCAAAATCCCAGACGTCAAAAATAAATGACGTAAAGTAAATAAATGATCAGTTATTTCAGATCCGGAACTGGAGCATCATTTTTGTCACTTCGTTTTTCAAGTTCATTGACGTGTATCAACGATTATTTTTAGAGCCACCTAGCGGCGAAATCCTCCTTCCACGACAAGGTCCCACAAGGACATTTTTTTTACCCGCGACAGGGAGCGAAATTGGTTTTGGAAATTCCCGAAGATTTCAATTTAGTTCCACTGACTCGCTTTTTTTAAAAGTGAAATTTTCCTGTTACCGTCTAAACGAATTTACGTCGACATTTATCAATGAAAAGGATTCATTTCAAGTAATTTGTAGTTCTGTACGCCTCGCGGATACCCACTCCCAGCTCGTTTTCGGCTTGTGATGAAGTACTTCATTATATTTGTGGTTGCTGTTTTGCATAATTTGGTACTCGTTTCTCTCCGGGCTTAAGCGAGAGTTGAATAACTAAACAGCGCGATAAATATTACCGAAAGCATATAACGTAAAGTTAAAACTCGGAGCCAATTATGTACCCACTGGTTAAAGGCGTTAATTATCCCCCGGGTTCTTTGGTTTCCCCTTCCATAAAAACTTATTGTGGTTAACGGTAGTAGTTAGTGTAGGGAGCTGTTGGCTCGCGTGACACGAAGGGCTTGCCACCACCCTCCTACGTATTTTAGGAGGCTACCAGAATTTATGACATTAATAGTCGTTAGATGACTTGGGCTTATGGTGGTGCTTAACTGATTATTATTATTATTATTATTATTATTATTATCTCCCCATATTACCAATATTATTCAGCTGATTTTTCAAAATACTTTTCGGAAGAAAAAATAAATGTTAAATCTCGAAAATATTGATTAGAATTAAACACATATCCTTACGAAAATTAATTTTTACTGTTACTATAATTTAAGTTACACTGTCAGTAAATATTAAACTGCCATCTGGCGGGAAATTTAGTGTCGTTGCCTCCAGTATGCCAAGTTTCATGTATCACTTTTACCTACTAGTTGGATAGATGCTTACCTCGTAAGATAAAGCTTATATACTTATGGCAATACTCTCGGAAATGGTTTTACGGTTTGCACTTCATTTTAATGAGAATTTTATTTCTCGAAAGTGTCTCAAATTAACAGAACCAAATGATAAGCGTGAGTGGAAATTATTGGATGCACACTTTCAGTGATCAATGTTGCGTGTAAAATGAAGTAAAATTTTACACAAACATTACCAGCATTGGAACTCTGTGGAAGAATTTGTACTGACGTGTTTCTTTGG
The DNA here is from genome assembly GCF_980474605.1 of Leiobunum rupestre. NCBI lineage: Eukaryota > Metazoa > Arthropoda > Arachnida > Opiliones > Sclerosomatidae > Leiobunum > Leiobunum rupestre. The sequence goes on along the minus strand of NC_143385.1, from coordinate 50,997,744 downwards.
ATTGAAAACTAATTTCAAGGGCCACACCGGTGATTGAAAAATCTTGGTAAAAATCGATTAGCCTCTCCTCCTTCGTAATAATCATACCGTGAGCTTTTTACAGCCATATTTGCGAAGATAGCTCGGGAAACTAGGGCAATTCAAATGCCAGTGTTAAACGTTAAATCTAGATTATAAAAAAACTGCAAAGTAGTAGTTAGTTTTAGTCTAAGCCCAATTTTTTCACAATATTTTTAAGTTAAATTAGGCAAAAATAAAACTTTAAGCCTTGGTTATAATTTCACTAAAGTTTTCGGATCAATGAACTATTCACGTAAGTGAAATGCGCTGCATTAAACAATAAATATGACAAATTGAAAAGCAGTAGTGCAGTCGAGCGGTAGGCTCAGAAAGCTACAACCAACTTGTATATTTCAAACGGGACCCGAAATCTTAAAAAAAAAAAACGTAAAATTTTACAAAAAATTGAAAAATTATTTAAAATTTTGGTTTCAATTTATAATAAAAAATATTGCTTTTTATAAAAGTGAATGGAATTTTAAAAATAGTTTGTTAAAATAAAAAAAATTACCAATATAATATAGTCTATTAGCTGGTTTTTCATCGAAGCTTTTAGCGTGTAAAAATATGGCGTGAGCTAGAAATAGTTCAAAATACACGTTATCGCTACTAGCATTTTAGTTTTCATCCACGCTTGTGATTTGCGCTAGTTGCGTGCATCTGCGAAACTAGATCGGGATTCGCTTCTAGCTAGGAGCAACAAACACAGCAGCCCACACAAGGAGAACCAGACAAAGTTTATTGGTAATATTTACCAGTATTACCAGTAGCCCACAATGGAAACCACCGCGAAATTGACAAATAAACAAATAAAATAAAATGGAAAACAAGAAAAAAGAAATCGAAGGGATTTATAAGAGAGAAGCCAATTATTTGGAATCGTCATTTTGCAAGAGCATCGGCACCAGGGTTGGACATAAGGCACTAGTCACGGAATTTGACTACTGAAGTATATACTCTGATTAAGAAAAATTAACGAAATCTGGGGGCTCACTAGTCAATCTGACGGGTAAAGCAAAATGTGATTTGGGTACATTTGTTCGAATTTCATTCATCCGAACGGTGGTACAAATGTCCGAATGATCATTTGTCCGAATGCCGGAAAACAGGATCGTATGTCCGAAAACGTATTTCATTTGCCCGAAAAATGTATCACAACTTTTTTTGGTGATTTAGTCGTTCAATTTATGTTAACTTTACTGACGAATTTCATTTGTTCGAATAATCGTTTGTCCGTTTTTACGAACATTAGGAATTGGTTGGTTTTTTTTAAATATTGTTAATATAAGAAAATAGTAACATTAACGTGAACCTAACCTAACCTAACCTAAAATATCCACAACATTCAACGCAATTCCCACTTACTATATCGGCCTAAGGGAAAAAAAATTTAATTCTTGCACTAAAAAAAATCCGGACCAAAAAAAAAACAGCAATAAGAAATACTAATTTAGCGACATAATTCGGACGAATGAAACAAACAAGTTGTCCAATTCGAACAATTGAAACATTTGTTATTTCAGCGGTTCGGACGATTGAAATTCGAACAAATGTACCTACCCCCCAAATGTTGGCTGTCCTTCTTGTTTTAACACCCCCATTTTACCCCCACTAGTCAGCGACTACTAAAATAAATTAAGATAGGAGGCTCACTAGTCAGGCTGACTACTAAAAAAATATCCTTCTGTCCAGCCCTGATCGCGATCTTATTTGTTTGCAAACACGGTAAAATGTAGTGGTCGCTGTGAAAGCAACACGCTACAAATCCACGGCAGGAAATCCAGGAATCCATACCTCTACTTGGAGTGCTTATCCTGGCGTATCGCGTATGGTAAGATCACTCTGACGACTTTTGCCCCGCCTACGAGAGATAAAATCCCCTCTCACGTTGTTGTTTGTTATTAAAGCTAACATAGTGACGTCAAAAAAACCGTCAGCCACATCGAGACGAAAATCTGCCAAGATAAGCATTCCAAGTATAGGTATGGATTCCTGTCCACGGCTACGAAAACAGAAAGTGAGAGGATGGCGGCTTCAGCGCAAAAAATAAAAATATCTCAATCTTTTCGTTTATACGCTACAAGCTACCATGAAAACCCTGCTTTAATAATCAGGTGAATCCAGCGCTGGAATACGTGGAGTAAAATCTTGTAAGAATGTAGACGTAGCTTTATTTGGTAATTTCACATAGGAATACAGCCATACAAATATTCCAACCTCGCATAAGCCTCCTATTAATATATTTCCAACGTAATCGGAATAATCAAAGTACGCCGATAAATTCCAAAGCTGGCCTTAATCTCTCTATCAACCTGTGCTTTTCCCTGAGATACATTTGAGTCGAGAATGCCGAGTTGGCCACCGAATTTCCAAAGGGGGCAAAAAAACTAGAAAGTTTTTGACGCGTCTTCGATTTGAAATCCCATTTGGAGGAAAAACAGTACTTTAAATTTCTCTCCGTACGCGCCAATAAATCACGATGTACGATAAAACCAGATTATCTGACAAGAATGTTCAACTTCACTCTCAAATTGAATACAAATAGCGGGTATTTATTTATATTGCTTGAGAATGACTATTTTAGCAAGGCTAAAAATCGTTTTAACATAGTCCATTACTAATAAATTTTTTATAATTTAAATAGACAATTTCTTGATAATTCCGATAATTTTTAAGACTTTCATACTTCGGAACTCTCTACACAAAGTGTCTCAATTTGTATTTCTCTACAAAACTATAAAAGTTAGAATTATTAATTTTTGGGTGTTGGAACGTTGGAGTCATTTAAGTGATCTGCTAAAACCCTTAACTTGTATTCATTTCGTTGATCCACCATGTAAATGGAATGTCATTACTACCTTTAACACAGGGATGCCCACACGCGTAATCTTTAGTAAATGACTTTTTTGACCTTCAAAATGTTTATCTCGACTATATACTAAAATATTATAATAAAAATTGCTGGTCAAAAGTCGGCAATCATGACCTTGAGAATGGATATCTCGACTTTAAAAATGTGATATTTAGGATAGCAAATTCTGGTCACCCGTGCTTAAAGGTGAAAATTTACAATAAAATAGGGTAGAGTTTAGTAAATTTCAAATATAATTAGATTCAAAATCAGTATTCATTAATATATTTAGATGTCAAATTAATTTTTGCTTTAATAAGGACCAAGAATATATTTATTGTTAGGGACCATAATTATGATCATGGTCGACTTTACCCCGTCACGAGTTAGTGCGTGAGGGAAATTGCTAATAGCTCTAGGAACTATCCCTAAATTTATACGTTCTTTATAATTCCGAGCATATTTTAGTGATTCACAGTTGTCTCCTACACAGGGTGTCTTAATTTGCATTTTCCCTGAAAGCTCTAGAAGATGAATTTTTAAATTTTTGATGTCAGGGGTGTAAGAACCTTTGGTCTGGTGGAATAAAATGCTTGAATGCATTCAAAAGAATATGTTATAAATGGAACTCACGTTAGGAGTTGTTGTTAACGTAACTAGTGCCAATCACCCCTTGCTTCTGTCAGGGTCGTACCAAAGGGGAGAAATTCGGGGAAGGGAAATCATTGATTTAGTCAACTCTACATTAAGGTCGGTTTACAGTTCGTTCGACGCCGAGTTTGCTTTACAGGGGTAAGCAAAAACTCGGATTTGTTTAGCTTCTTTCAATCGAGAGATGGCGCCAATAGTTCCTAAATTGTAGCGATTGGTTCAAAGAATATTCTAGTAAAACAACTCAGTGTGTAATCTGGGGGATAACTCCCATCCTAGTCTACCGAAGTTCAGATTTGTCAGTTTGCAATGAAATTACTACTCTCACAATTATTTACCCACTTTCCAAAACACTTTTTACTTCTTTTAAGAACTACTCAACCGTAAAACCAATATCGACCACCGTTCACTGCAAATCACGAGAGGTCGGACCTTTATCAAAATAACCAGTTAATCCAAAGAAAAAAAATATTTATTAAATCTAAAACCCCTTCAAAAATCATAAAATCAGTACGAAAATCAGCCTTAAAATCTCTAAATCACCATAAAAATCCAGTAATAAACACGACAATCCTGACTTTAAAATCTCAAAATCACTTTTCCTTTCCAACCATAAATCATCATTACCTCTATCCTCGTTAAAAATCACTTTGCAAATATTTCCACTTCGAAATGATACTTAATACACTTCGTTAAAGTGACAATCAGGCCTTAGAACTAGAAATTGAATAGACTGGGTCAAGAATGCAATCAAGTTGGAGAGAGAATACGTGACTGCAACTAAATAGATTCTGGTTTCATGATACCCAAGTATTATTCTCCGCCTACACGGAGAGATATCCTGAGTTAGTAACGACGTGTCTTTACCCCAAGAAAACGGAGGTCCAGACTGCGCTAAGAAAGGCGAAGAGGCGTGGTTTTTCTTCCAGGAATCACGGAGCGAATTCTTTGAATTTATTTCCACTTTGACAGAATGACCATGTTGCAAACGTCACGGCGGGGGGGGGGGGTACGTACGTCACAGGAAACAAATGAGACATTTTAGGGGGCGGAGCTTACTGTTAGAGCACCAGAGGGACTGGAAGCTACGCTAAAAATCTTCTCAACATTGTCATTCTCTAAGAGAACAAATAAATAAATTGCCTGAATATATTCTTGTTCTAGAGTACTATCGGGACGTATTTGTCGTGCTTAACCTCTCCATTGAGAAAACTTGATAACCGTATTTTTGAAATCACGCCTGTACGCCGGATTTTAAAAACTGTGATTAATATTTTGGCTTCGGGCCCAATCGTGGTCTTTCCTAAACGCATCGACAAACAGATTATCTTCTGACGTAACACTTTTATGCCATTAAAACATGATAATATTAAGTAAAAAGAGTTTGGCGCCAGTACGACTTCACGCGAAGATTTTAAAGTGACGTAAAAATAAATTTATACACGAAATTGATGTAGTATTTCGTCCTAAAACGAGCCCATTACTTTAGAAAATGTCACTGTTAATAATATAAAAAATTGACTTATTCGTCAAAGCATTAGAAAGTAATACAATTATATAAAGGCGAAATTTATACCAAAAAAAATAATAGATTTAAAAAAAATTATGTGGGAAAATACAAAACTCTTTCAATTAGCCTTTATATACAATTTACTTAATCCAGGTTCACACTTAACCCTAAAATCGCTTCGTTTTAGAGAACTAGTTTTCAAAAACAGCGTGAGAAATCGCTTCGTGTTGGTTCGGGAAGCAAAAGCAACCCGTCCAAGTCGGTTCGCTTAGAATCGCTTCAAAACGACAAGGCGGGGAACTAAAATTGCTCGTATTTTCAAAAACAATGGGAATAAAATTTTAAATAATGTCAAATAATATTACTGTATGTATAGTAAACATGATTAACTAATTGTCTTGGGATATATTTTAGTATTTTCCAAATTCTGGTCATAATTTGAAATGACGTAACCGGGGTGAAGCGATTTCGCACGTGTGAACCACGAATTATCGTCGGTGGTCTAAACTGACATTCAAACCGACCTAAACTGGCTTTTAAGCTCTAGTGTGGCCCTAGCTATAGAGCCTCGTAGCGGCCAACGCTTGATTTTCGTCTGCTAAGCATTCGCTTTGCGTTTTATAATGGCAAATCACTTGCTTAGCAGACGAAAATACAGCAGTTTCGAAATTTCTCACGTTGGCCGCTTCGTGGCTCTATGTAAATTGTAAAGGCTAGTTCGAATGACACTTTCATTCTCCATTTTATTCACCAACGTAAACGCCACGTTGTGATCAACAATTTTATAGTTTACAATTAATATTCTTTGTTATTAGTTCAGCTGTAGCCAAATATGTTACAGTTTAAAATCAACCTTTTATTTCAAAGAATTAAATTAAATTGCAAAATAACGGGATAAAACTTATTATTAATTAACTAATTTTATATTTAGTTTTATTTGGAAACTATTGATTGACACCATAAGTCTATAATCGTATAGAAACTTACAAGGAGACCTACCTGAGTTGTAACACATCTATTTTGTTTAAACTCGGGTGTTTGGTAGACTTTCATGTAACTTGAAAAACCCCAAAGTAAAAGGGAAATGTCTCCATAGGCAACCGTTTTATCATGGCAACCAAAAATGTTTTTGACAACACAAAATGGAATTTTTCCTACGGAAAATAACATGGGAATCTGATAGATTTTAAAAATGTTAACAAATTTAAAAATTTTGAAAATGCTAAAAAAAAAACAAAAAAAAACCAAAGTTTGAAATTGATCCAAATTTGATTAATTTTGATCGATGCGATCAATATGGGTGAAAATGAACGAAAATGGCTAAGGTTTCAAAAATGTAAGAGAAAATGAATAAAATTGCAAAAATTGACATAATATCTCTAAATGTGTGAATTTTTTCAAAAGTAATAAATGTGAATACATTTGACCAATTTTGATCAAAATTACTAATTTTGATTAAAAATGATAAATTTTTATTAAACTTGATTTACTGTGTGAAATCGTTCGGTGTAATGTCTAGAAAATTATTCGATAAATTTTGATCAATTATCAACTGGATCAAATTAGAAAAAGATGCTCAAAATGAACAGAATTTTAAAAATTTTAGAGAAAATGTACGAATATTTCACAATTAATAAAGATCGACTAATAAATTTTTATAGAAATTGTATGATTTTTATCAGAATCCCTGCTTTTGATCAAACTTGATAAAATGTATTAAATTTTATAAAATTTTAGAGTGGCGTAGAATTCACGTCATACCAAAACGAAAGGCCTCTCTAGCGAGACAAATACTCATCCGATCACCTGGACTAATAATTTAGTATGAAGTCCGTCAAAAATGTGTGGTAATTCTAGAAATGACTCGTAGTAAAAATTAACAAGGGCTTGCCACTACCCTCCTACGCATTGTAACCCGGCCACCTAAATTAATGGCTTTAAAAGTCGCTTGATAGGCGGTGCCTTTGGTGATTAGCCTAGCTGATTATTATTCTTATTTTATTATTATAACTTATGTGTCGCGCGCTAATAAACTTATGTTAATACGAAACTAATTTACAATTTTTCCCCTTTTTTTGCCAAATAACAACACGGATAAAATTAAATAACTTAATAATCCTTGTTATAATCTCTGTCAGTAGAATGCGCTTTTTTCTATGCTTAAACGTCTCGAAAATCTCTTAAAGTTATTTGGACGCGAGGGTGGTTTCTGGGCGCGTTATTTGGGAATTCTTGCAGAAGCGATTTGAGGTGTGTCGCGCCGGTAGAAAGCGCGCGTAAAAATTAAACAAACACGGGGGCTCCCTCTGGGGGGCGGCGTCGGAATTGATTTCGCGCCTTCGTTTTCGCGCCAAGTCAACGTTCTGTAAAGTAGCGAAATAGTATTTCACCTCGAAACCTCCGTCTGGAGGCGCCACTGTTGAACTAACGCGTCGACGGTATCCTGTTCTTAAATAGTTACTTTCCAAAAACCAGGACCTTAAATCGGCGTAAATTCAATTTATGGGGAGCAAGAATGTACTCAAGTGGACGAAGAATATTTAATGTGGGTAGCAAAATGTTCGCCTTGTGATTCCCCGGAATATAAGCCACGCCCCTCCGACTTTCCGCGCGTAATATTTCCTTCGTTCAGTGTTGCCAGATTCTGGGAAATTTTCCATATGGTGGGGAATTTTTGGGGTCCATTTTGGCTCTGTGGGGAAAAGGTAATTTGTTTTTCAAAAACGTTAATTTTGTGGGAATTTTTGGGGTCCATTTTGGCTCTGTGGGGAAAAGGTAATTTGTTTTTCAAAAACGTTAATTTTGTGGGAATTTTTGGGGTCCATTTTGGCTCTGTGGGGAAAAGGTAATTTGTTTTTCAAAAACGTTAATTTTGTGGGAATTTTTGGGGTCCATTTTGGCTCTGTGGGGAAAAGGTTATTTGTTTTTCAAAAACGTTAATTTTGTGGGAATTTTTGGGGTCCATTTTGGCTCTGTGGGGAAAAGGTAATTGGTTTTTCAAAAACGTTAATTTTGTGGGAAGAAGAACTCGGGGGAAAACCCCTTAAACTAGTGGGTACAGACACGGATTAATCCATGTGGAAACCATCCCTCCCTTTTGATTAATCTAAGGTACATAATTTGCGGAAGAAGTTTTTTTAATTAATCACAATTGTGATACATTTTTTCTAATTTAATATTCTAGAGAACATAAAAATACTTGATTTAGTGAATTTTTTGTTCAAAAGAAAATATAAATATTGGATTTCGTGAATTTTTGGTTCAAATAACAATGAAATATTTAATTTATTAAATTTCCGTTGATTTTCGTAATTTGTTATTAATTTTATGTTTTAAATAACATTAAAATATTTGATTTAGTAAGGTTTCATTGATTTTGGTTATTTTTCTTAATTTTCTGTTCTAAAGAGCATAACATTTTTTTGATTTTATTCCAAAAACCAGAAATTTTTTAACTTTCGTCAAAATGATCCATTATTTTTTAAATGCCAAACTTTTCCAGGTTTTCAATCCAAGGTTTCTTCGTTAGGCAATCTTCTCGCGCACATTTTTCTTTAAAAAGAAATTTTTGTGAAATTCCGAAATGACCCTCCTCTCCAAAACAGTGACTCTTAAAATATTTGAGGAAAAAACCCGCCGAAGACAAGAATGTTTACGTCAACAGGGACCCGAGAAGAGAAATTCAAGTGACGAAAGCCCTCATTTAGCCTCTTTTAAACTCTGCCAGAAAAGAAAATGCCACAAATACGTGATTGTCAAAATAATAGCTTTTCAAATAGCTTAAGTCGAAATTCTCGTGACGGCGGCCGGCTCAACTGAAAACTCCTCTCTACTCCCGATGCTAAAACAAGCTAACTGAGATTTTACAAAAATTGAGATAGAAAATTTTACTATTCGATAAGAAAACGAGCTGATTATAGATAATTAATTAAAATTTAATGCGTGAGTTACCTTAATTTAAATTATTTAAAGGCTCAGTACAAAATTATTAAACTGAATAATTAAAATGATAAAAGTATCAGTACAAAATTATTACACTGAATAATTAAAACAATATAAGTATTAGTACCAAATTAATAAGTTGTATAGTTAAAATTATATAAGTCTCAGTACAAAATTATTTAGCTGAATAATTAAAAGTTTAAAAGTATAAGTATAAAATTAATATGTTTGTGTAATTAAAGTTATATAATAAGTCTGAGTAAAAAAAATTAAAGATGTATAATTAAAATTATAAAAGTATCAGTACAAGATTAATAAGTTTGTATAATTAAAGTTATGTAAGCTTCAGTACAAAATGATTAATTTGTATAATTAAAATTACAAAAATTATCAGTACAATTTTTTTTAAATTGTATAATTAAAACTATATTAGTCGCAACACCAAATTTTCCATTACAATTTTTTTTGCAGATAATTACTTTTACTCTGGCAAAAAGATTTTTCGATTTCGTAGAGTTGTTAATTTTTCGGAAAAATTAAATGCGGACACTTTTCCGCAAATCGGAAAAATAAGAAATTGAAACATATATTACTTTAAATGGCTTTATTCTAGACTAGTTTAGAAGTTTAGTTTTACTTTGGGATTCGACAAAATGAGGCAAAAATTTATATTTGCGAAAAATAAGGAAAATTTTCCGACTTACAACTCTAGTTCATACTCCCTTTAAAAAGCTGAAAATTTGTAAAAACAAATACAAAATAATATATTAAAAAGAGACCTCAGAAATTTTAAAAACGTTAATTAATTTGGTAAAATTTTCTGTATTTCTATTTATTTGAACACGAGTTGTTTGTTTCGCTTAAGATCCCAACCAAAAAAATAAATATCAAAATAATTTTTTTATTAAATTCTGGGATTTAAATAATTTATATAATTTTTATTTTTTCTCCCCTAGTTTTATAAATATCTGGATTTTTCCGCAGTCTTATTTGTCAATATTTGTAGATTTTTAATGAAACCTCAAAAACCAATAAAATTTATATTTAATCAAATCCAACGAATTTGGTTTTGATTGGATTTGAACGTACCCCATATTTAGTAATAATCGATCAAAAATCGATTATATTAGTAAAAATAGTAAAACCTCAGAATAACTGGCTTTCATAATGATTTTTACAAAGCAAAAAGGAGCGTTCATTTAAGTTTAACCATATTTGAGTTAGTGCATTTTGGCAGCGAGATGGGAAAACGCCCTAACAAACCAAAAATCAAAAGCAAGTTCGTTTTGCGTGGATTTCAGGGAATTACGAGGTACCTTAATAGTAGATACAGGACACCTTGTCAAGACACAGTCGTCCCTAATAAGGGACATCGTGTCAGAGAAGTCGCATCTCAAATTATCGGCGTTTCACGATTTACGGGAACTTGCCTCGTTATTTTTTCAGACGTTCGCTGAAAGTGACCTTCGCGACTGGCTTATGGCAATTTGGATTGTTTTGGTCCGTCACAGAAACTTTAATAAATATTATGCAATCTTAAATGATTTTACCTTAGTTAGTTTTCACTAATTTTTACCATATTTATTTGAAAATTATATGAAATAAAATTATTTAAAAAGTACTATTTTTAGTTATTATTTAAGTATATTTCACATCTTATTTTTAGGAAAAATATTATTTATGATATAAAATAGATTAAATTTAATTAATGGTGTTCACTAGTTTAAATATAATTATTTAAAAATCATATTAATTATAGCAAATAAAATAAAATAAATTTAAAAATGAATATTAATAATAATAATTTAGTTATTCTAATAACTTGGAGTGAAATTTGTGTATCATAGAATGATATTAAAACAATTACATTTATATAAGAATTTTAACTAGATTTTAACATAATTATTTAAAAATTATCCTCGATGTATTTTCGAAAGTTTATGTCTGTCTGTCTGTCTGTCTGTCTGTCTTGCTATAGGCGTCCACACCGTTAGCCTTACAGCGGTCGAATTTATCACAGTAGTTTTTATAGTCTATTTTGTGATTTGTCTACCATATTTTAGGAATAAATTTTATTAAATTATTAAATATAATTAAATTAATAATTATTCATAATAATAATAAGAAATTTAACCTAAATTTGTGTTTCAAAGTATATTTCAACTTTACCACATTTTTTGGTAACTAATCTTATTAAATTATTAAAAATAATTAAATTAATAATTAATAATAAAAAGTAAAAATAAAAGATTTACGTTGATGTTGGATTTCAAAATATATTGTGGCTTGACTAACTTGTTTGGGAAAAATTATAATTATCTAAATTTAAAACAAAACGACGTTACAAAGGTTTTACGCGAAAAACAATGAAATTATAATAACCATTGAATAAGGGCTATTTTCCCTAAAACCATACAAAACTTATTATCTAGTTCCAAAAGCGCTGCAAAAAATATTAATCCATTGAGTAAAAAACGGCAGAAAAAAAACCAAAATTAAAAGTGTTTTCATTGTGGAAAATTATTAGACCATAAGTGGAACTTAACCTTTCCAGAAATAAGAATTTCGAGCGCCTAATTTCTGGGTCGCGTTTAATAAACCAAAAAAAGGTAATTTAAAATGATTAATGATTTGGGTTAATAGAAAACATCTTCCACTTTATTTTCAAAGATAAAAATGAAGTAACAGAATTATTTATATAGGGTAGCGTTCACCCACAACTTGAAAAAAGAGAAGTATTTCATGGCTTTTAAATCCACACTGAGAGCGATTAGATTGCTGGGATTACACGCCAAAATCGATAATAACAAAATACGGGTAATATTCAAATCCAGGTCGAAACATTCGTTATTTAGTACTTACCAACCCAAAACTAACTAAAAGAAATGCTAAAACCCCTCAAAAAAGTGAACGCAGGCTTAAAGACGTAAGCCATAGAGAAATTAAATAACTTAGAAACCAACTAGAGACCAAAACCAAATATAAAACCTCAAGATTAAATTACAACTTCAAAGCTCAACTATAATACCTAAAAACTAACTAAAAAACCAAGAAACCAAGTTATTTTTTGGTGCCTTATAGTTTATCTCACGTTTTCTTATAGTAGTTCCACAAATACTCAAAGATCAATTATGAAACCCAAAAGTCAACCATATAACCCATAAACGAACTATATCACATTCAAGGACTAAATTTTATATAAAACACATAAACTATATAAATTTACAAACCAGTTATAAATTTGGTTTATTATTACATGAATAATTATAATACTTAAAATAAACCTTCTAAGGGACCCAACTAAAATTTAAAACCAAATAAATGTAAAAATTCCAAGTTAAAAGGTCAACAATACTAAAATTCTTAAATACAAATATACGTGTATAATTATAAATTATAATTTATTATATTACGCAATGTTCTTTTTTGTCTATCGGCGTGGAAAAAAGGTCAATACTCCAAGTTTGTTTATGCCTATTAGTAATTTCCTTGTGAATGGGTAAAATCTAAGCGCCGGTATAAGGCGACTCAGTACTAAGCATCCAAATTGACTTCTCTTTGAAAACGCGAATCTGCTAAATTTCCGTCAATTTATGCTTGAAGAATCGCAACTTTCATTGGCGCGAATCTTTTGTTTAAGCTGTGGGCCACTGGGAAATTTGGACACACGACTACGGCTACATTTAGACAGCGCTGTTACATCATGTCCTTGGATTAAAACAACATTTTATTAATAAGGATTTTTTATCCCATTGTTCGTAATGCAGACGTTTTGAAGGCTACTTTACAATTCAAACTTTATCCGTTTCGGGAAAGTGGAAATGAATAAAATTTAAGATATAGAGAATTTCGAAATGTTGTAACATAAATTCAATGTACGATATGGCAAATTTGATTAATAAATTTTGTTTCCCAAAATTGCCAACAAAAAATTAACAGTTAGTTTATTTCACTTATTACGCGTAAAATGTTTCAAATTCTTCATTTCAAATAGGACTTCGAAATTATTTAATTAAAATTAGAAATGATAAATTTAAGTATAATATTTAAAATTAACCACATTTATATTAAAATACAAAATTGACAGGATATTAAAGCAATATTTCTAAAACTGCTAAATATTTTGAAATGTTTGATTTGGGGCAGATTTTAATAAAAAAAAGGTTATATTGCATAATATTTTGGACTAATAAATGTATGAAATTAAAATACATAAAAATTATTATTAAAAATAGTTACTAGTTTAAAAATATAAACAATATATTCTCATTTCTAAGTAAAAATACTAACTTATAAATTAAAAATATTTACTAGCTTATAAATAAAAAAATATTTACTAGCTTATAAATAAAAAATATTTACTAGCTTATAAATAAAAAAATATTTACGAACTTCTAAATAAAAATATTTACGAACTTCTAAATAAAAATATTTACTAGCTTCTAACTGAAAAATATTTACTAGCTTCTAAATGAAAAATATTTACTAACGTATCAATAAAAATATTTACTAACGTATCAATAAAAATATTTACTAACATATCAATAAAAATATTTACTAACATATCAATAAAAATATTTACTAACGTATCAATAAAAATATTTACTAACGTATCAATAAAAATATTTACTAACGTATCAATAAAAATATTTACTAACGTATCAATAAAAATATTTACTAACGTATCAATAAAAATATTTACTAACGTATCAATAAAAATATTTACTAACGTATCAATAAAAATATTTACTAACGTAACAATAAAAATATTTACTAACGTATCAATAAAAATATTTACTAACGTATCAATAAAAATATTTACTAACGTATCAATAAAAATATTTACTAACGTATCAATAAAAATATTTATTAACTTCTAAATAAAAAATTTAAATAAATATGAAGTAAATCTTTGAACATAACTAATAAGTAACAAATAAAAAATAAATTATTTGAATATCAAATAAATAAGTAGCAAAAAACTTCTCACCTTTAACACGAAATAAAATCTGACAATAAACAGAATCCAGTAGCTCAAGCAACCCGCGCAAAATCACCCCTGGAGCATTAGACGTGAAAAAAGCACTTTCTTTTGAGAAGAAAACCCGGCACGAAATTGCGCGTTCGTCAAAGCGCTGTGCACCGTTTGCATCGAGCCCACTTCACATTCTGTCACAGCACCAGCCACTGAAAGCCATTTTAAAACGGATGAGTCCGCTGCGCCCTAGTTTCACAGCTACCCGCTTCGACAGACAAAAAAATAATTGCTCACGAATTGTTCTGTTCAGAAAAAAATTATTTTTCCTGTTTGTGTTGAAAACCCCGTGACTGCGTTTCGTTTCGATATCGATAGGGGGCGTTGTTACTCTCTATTCCTCCGTTCCGATTGGACGAAAGTCTAAAGGGGGAGGGACCTTGATTATTTTTAGAGTGTTGTGTTTTGGGAATTGTAGAGTTAGGTGAACTCGGTGTTTGTTACATATTTTTTGATTTATAGAAACGAATACTTTTTTATGTATTTTGAGGAGTATTTTTCGCTGGTTTTATGATATTTTGCGGCCGTAAAATATAATTTTCGCCGCACTGTGGATATTTTAACGATACTTTTACGCAAATACGATCGGTTTGGTCGAATTGAAACGCTGCGAAAAATACGTATTTTTTATTTATATTGTTTCGAGTTGTTTTGGCAACGTATTAGTGTACTGTCACTAATTTAAAGCGCCCAATTATTTTCAAACACTAAACAAAAAACTTGACATTTTTGGGGCAGAACATTATCATATTTTCAAAATGAAATTTGACTATTTACTCAATTTTTCACACAAAAGTATTTTAATCGTAAATATGTTAGAAATTAAAAGTAGCACACAAATGTAGTTTAATATATTAATAAATAATAAACTATTTCAATAAAACGGAGAACTGTTTTAATTCGTTATAATTTTCCAATTAATTTTAAAGTTTCATTCTTTGGTTTTCCAATTCTTAAAAATCTTTAAATTTGATAAAAAAGCTTGAAATATTTTGTTAAATTTGATAAAAAAAGATTGAAATATTTTGTTAAATTTGATAAAAAAGCTTGAAATATTTTGTTAAATTTGATAAAAAAGCTTGAAATATTTTGTTAAATTTGTTAAAAAAGCTTGAAATATTTTGTGAAATTTGATAAAAAAAAGCTTGAAATATTTTGTTAAATTTGATAAAAAAAGCTTGAAATATTTTGTTAAATTTGATAAGAAAGCTTGAAATATTTTGTTAAATTTGATAAGAAAGCTTGAAATATTTTGTTAAATTTACTAAAAACATATATATTTTCCTAACTTGATTACGTTTTTGGAAATATGAAAAATTCGAAAACTAATTACAATTTTTAAATTAAAATAAAGAGGTACGAAATGAGTTAGAACGAAACCAAATTTAAAATTACCGAAATTTATATAATAATTATTATATTTTTCAAACAATTTTAAGATGAATATAAAATTTATGGTAATTATTATATTTATTCAACAACTGTATATTTATATAACAATTATAGTATTAATATAAAAATTATGGTAATTATTATATTTATTCAACAACTGTATATTTATATAACAATTATAGTATTAATATAAAAATTATGGTAATTATTATATTTATTCAACAACTGTATATTTATATAACAATTATAGTATTAATATAAAAATTATTATGATTATAATTTATAATTTTTATATTTATATAACAATTATAGTATTAATATAAAAATTATTATGATTATAATTTATTTATTTAACAATTATAGTATTAATATAACATTATGCTTATAATTTAAAAATTTTATATTTATTTAACAATTATAGTATTAATATAAAAATTATTATGATTATAATTTATAATTTTTATATTTATATAACAAATATAGTATTAATATAAAAATTATTATGATTATAATTTTTATATTTATATAACAATTATAGTATTAATATAAAAATTATTATGATTATAATTTTCATATTTATATAACAATTATAGTATTAATATAAAAATTATTATGATTATAATTTTTATATTTATATAACAATTATAGTATTA